>NW_003315889.1:1176319-1177029 GCF_000151265.4 Micromonas pusilla CCMP1545 | reverse complement strand
CCCTAAACCCTAAACCCTAAACCCTAAACCCTAAACCCTAAACCCTAAACCCTAAACCCTAAACCCTAAACCCTAAACCCTAAACCCTAAACCCTAAACCCTAAACCCTAAACCCTAAACCCTAAACCCTAAACCCTAAACCCTAAACCCTAAACCCTAAACCCTAAACCCTAAACCCTAAACCCTAAACCCTAAACCCTAAACCCTAAACCCTAAACCCTAAACCCTAAACCCTAAACCCTAAACCCTAAACCCTAAACCCTAAACCCTAAACCCTAAACCCTAAACCCTGATGCTTCCGTCTGGAATCGTTTCTGTTCGGATATCGGAAGTGCCGCCGCGGTCGAGCTTCGGAGACTACCTACTACCTACGAAGGTAACTTAATCGTCGTCGTCGAGCTATCGCATCATGTCGTCGTCCTCTCGACCGCCCCCTCCGCCGTCCTCGTCCCCCCAGTGCCCCGGGACGCACTCGCCCTCTCGCCACCCTCCGAACACCGGCTCCAGCTCGCGCTCGCGAATCGACGCGAAGTCGTCCCCGCGCGCGTGGAACGCGCTCCCTTCGAGGTCCTCGTGCAGCGCGACCCCCATTCCGAACCCGTCCTCGACGCCGCCGTGCTGAATCATCTTCAGCGCCCTCGCCGTCTTCTTCGCCCACCGCGTCCTGTGCGCGTGCTCGCGCGTTCTGTCCCCGGGTTTGATCTCCGCGA
>NW_003315889.1:1171570-1176219 GCF_000151265.4 Micromonas pusilla CCMP1545 | reverse complement strand
TCTGAGGATCCCCGATGGACGCCATCTTAGATGTGTAGGATGGTGTTTTGTGTGCTGGTGTGTGTGCGGGAATGGCGTCGAAGCGCGTGCGCGAGCGAAGGTCTGGTGGGAAAAAGTTTTACCAAATCATCATCGGCCAATCACAGCGCGCGTCTGCTGTCCGTTTGCGCATACTGTTTGCTCGTACGCGTCCGAGTACGCGTTCGCGTACTACGGCCGGGTCCGCATAATAATTTCGCGGCCCATCCAGCAGTGTGCTGTGCGGGCCGAGGCGCACGAGATAACAACGAGACGCGCGACGCGCGAGAATGGGACGAGCGACCGCGCGGACGAGACGCCGCTGAGTCGCGCCGTCGACTGGAACGCGCGCGATGGCGATATCGCGTCGCGGCGGCGACGACGACGACGCCTCGGGCGACGTCGTCGGCGCGGACGCGCTGCGTCCGTCTCCGAGTCGGCAATTAGCCTCCGCCTCGCGCTTCGTCGTGTCGCCGCTCGCGTCGTCCTCGGTCGTGACGCACGTCGTGGACGGCCGCTTCCGCCGCCCGGAGTTCCTCGACGTCGTCGTCGCGAAGCGCGACCAGCTTCAGCTGTACGCGAACAAGTTCGAGCGCGCGGACCGCGGCGACGACGACGCGACGAGCGGCATCGGAGGGTGGCGAAAAGTCCATCAGCAGCCGCTCTACGGCACGCTCCTCGACCTCCGGACGCTGCGAGGAAGCGGCGCCGGCGGCGTCGCGGGAGTCCGCGAGCGCGTCGGCGCGAACGCGCGGGCGTCGTGCGACCTCCTGTGCGCGCTCTCGGACTCCGGGAAGCTGTCCATCGTTCGATACGACGCGCGGCTCGCGCGGTTCGCGCCGGCGAGGCAGATCCACTTGACGTCTCCGGGGTTGCCGCCGCGGCGGTCGCCGCCGCCGCGGCTGCCGAGGGACGACGCCGCGCTCGCGCTCACGCACGACGACGCCCCGAACGACGATTCCGGCGGCGGCGACGAAGACGACGACCCGAACGACGACGAGCGCGACGACGAGAACGACGACGTCGACTTCGACGCGACCGCGTACGACGTCGGCGCCGACGCGCCGTTCTTCGCGAAGCTCGTCGTCGACGCGAGCGCGCGGTGCGTCGCGGCGACGTGCGCGACGCGCGCGGAGCTGTTTTTTCGGCGGAGGCGGGGGGGTGCCGACGATGTGGGTGCCGAGTTCGCCTCGTCCGGGGTGCCGCTGCGTCCGATCGACGGCGCGGTCGTCCTCGACGCGACGTTCATCGCCCCGGACCAAGACCCGGCGGGCGACGACGGCGATATTCGCCTCGCGCTGCTCGTGTCGAAGCGGTCGCCGCGCGGGGCGAACAGAGACCGAGGAGGCGTCGCGCGGACGGCGACGACCCCGGCGGAGGATCCGTTCCTCGCGAACTGGGCGTCGCTCGCGAACCACGCGACGGCGACGGCGACGGCGGAGGCGGCGACGACGACGCACGACGACGACGACGTCGCCGCCGCCGACGACGACGTCGACGCGATGGACGTGCCGGAGGAGGACGCCGCGGCGGGCGACGAAGAGGAACACCCCGCGCCGATCGACGACGAGAGCCAGCCGGAGGACCCTGCGGACGCGGCGGAGCATCCCGACCCCGCGCCCGAGGACGACGACGACGACGACGACGCGGAGGAGGAGGAGGAGGTGACCGAGCTCGACGCGCGCGCGTCGGTCGCGCGTCCGACGCACGTGGACGTCTTCTTCAACCTCCAGCGGCACGCGAACTACGACGCGGACGCGTGGTCGACGCGCGCGCGCGACGTCGTCGAGCGCGCTGTCGTTGACGACGACGACGACGACGACGACGCGAAACAACGTCGACCGTCGCGGCAGACGGAGTGCTACCCCCCGAGGGCGTACGACGACGCCGTCGGAATCGTCCCGACGTATCGCGTGTCGTTGACGCTGTACGCGGGGCCTCTCGCGCGCGCGGTGCTCGGCGACGTCGCGTTCTTCGCGTCCACGGAGCGGTACACGGCGGAGAAGGTTCTCGCGTGGGCGCAGTCGCGCGGCGTCGTCGCCGCCGAGGACGGCGAAGACGCGTCGGTTTTTCCGACGAAGGACGCGCCGCGCGCTCTGAACGCCGCCGGCGGCGTCGCGCTGGCGTTGATTGGCGCTCGGGGCACGGTCGTCATCGCAACGCCGCCGCCGCCGCCGCCGCTGGCGATCGGCGAGGCGCAGCAGCGCGACCACGCCGCGAAAGTGGTGTACTCGCGCGAACGGTTCGCGACGGACGCGCGCGGTCTCGCGTGGGACCTCGCGCGGCCGATCCTCTCGACGACGCCCTCCGCGGGCCCCGTGCGATCGATGGCGCGCGCGTCGTCGTCGTCGTCCGCGGCCACCGCGTCGGATTCGTCCTTCTTGCTCGCGACCGGCGACGCGCTGACGCGCTTAGACCTCGGCGTAAGCGCGGAGGTGACGACCGCGAGCGCTGGGGGCGGTTTCGACGGCGTCGTCGCGATGTGGGGGTTACGCGGGGGTTACGCGGGGGATCCGTCGTCGTCGAGCATGCTTGTCTTGTCCTTCTCGCAGGCGACGCGCGTGTTCGTCGTGCGCAGCGGGTGTGGCGTCGCCAATACTACTGCTACTTCAACAAACGCATCAGGCGCGATGGTTTCGTTCGAGGAAGCCCCTGACGGCGCGGGCCTCGACACGAACGAGTGCACGATCGCGTGTGGCGCGTGGGCGGGACCCGACGACGGCGGCGGCGGCGGCGGCGGGGGCTCCGCGGGGGAACGACACGTGATTCAGGCGACGCCGTCGCGCGTGCGCCTGTGCGGCGGCGGCGTGTGTCTGCACACGTGGTACCCCGGGAACGACGCCGGGCCGATAGGCGCGGTCGCGGTCGCGCCGCACGGAAGAATCGCGCTGTCCTTGCCGAGAAGCGACAACGCCGTCGTCGTGTTGCGTCGAGGCGAGGGCGCGAGCGCGACGAAGTTGATCCGCGCGGCGACGGCGCGTTTCGACCGCGAGCCTTCGTGCCTGTGCCTGCCGCCGCCGACGCTCGCGCGCGCGCTCTTCGACGACGACGACCGGCGGCTGGCGCGCGTCGAGAGCGGCAGCTTGTGCGTCGTCGTCGCGGGGACGTACGGCCACGCCGTGGAGATCGTCGCCGCGGAGGAGGCGGCGGCGGCGGCGGCGGCGACCGGGAAGGACTCGCGAATCGTCGCGCGCGAATCGCTCGCGCTGAACGCGCGCGGCGGCGGCGGCGACGACGACACCGACGCGTCCTCGTCGTCGCCCGTCGTCCACGGCGTCCCTTCCTCCGTGCACGTCGCTTCGTTCGACGCCGCCGGCCGCCCCGCGATACTCCTCACGACGCGGAGCGGCGAGTGCGCGCGCGTGGAGACGACGCCGCCGACGCCGGATCACGCGCATCCGCTCCCGCGTCCGCCGCCGCTGCCGCGTCCGCCGCCGCCGCGGCTTCTGCGCGACGCCGCGAGCGCGGACGCGCGCTCGCGCGGTCGCGACGTCCCGGTCGTCGTCGTCGGCGAGGAAGCGGACGGCGGCGACGCGACGACCGCCGCCGCGCCGACGCCGCTCGAGCTCGCGTTTCGCGCGCCGCCGCCGGAGAGCGAAGCCGTCGCGAAGCGTCAGCGCGTCGACGTCGCCGCGGCGGTGAAAGACGCCGCCGCGGCGCTCCAGACGCGCATTCTGATCCCCTCGGAGGATCAGAATCGCGTCGCCGTAAACGCGCCGCGTCCGGGTCCGAATCCGGGTCCGGGCAAGATACTGCGACTCGCGCACGCGAGAAAGCTATGCGACGCGCCGTTGACGATGCTCTCCGCCGACGACGCGCGCGCGGAGGCGCCGGCGCTCGTCCTCGCGCACGACCGGTCGTGGGTCGTTCGAGCGTCCGGCGGCGTCGAGCGCGTCTCGATCGTGAAGCTCGCGGCGCCGGCGATGACGTGCGTCGCCGCGTTCAGGCCGCCGGGAGGGCGCGAGGGAGGCGCGAGTTTTCTCGCCGTCGCGCGCGGACGCCTCGCGCTCGTGTCCCCGGACTTTTCGCAGGCGGATTACGCGTCGACGCGACGCGAGAGAGTTCCGGGTGGTGGGGGCCCGCGCGGGGCGGCGCGCGACGACGCTCCGGTTCGGCTCGTCGCGCGAGACGCGGTCACGGGGAACGCGCTGATCGCGGCCGTGCGGACGACCGGCGGCGTGTCCATCACCGGGATCGACGATCGCGTCGCGCGGTGGGAGGTGAAGGCGTTTCGACCGCGCGATCGGTTCGAAGACGACGACGACGACGACGACGACGACGACGCGGAGGTGGGCGAGGAGACGACGACGACGACGCGCGCGGACGCCGCCGCAAATCCTTCAATGCGTCGTTCAGAGGAGAAGCAGGAGGATAATAGGGAAGTAACGCGCGCGCGAGATGATGATGCGATGGACGACGCCGCGCCGCTGACGCACGTCCTGACGACCGCCGACGCGTCCGCCAAGGCGCTGTGCCACGTCCCGCCGCCTCCGGGCGTTCTCGGCGGCGTCGTCGCCGTCGCCTTGCGCGGCCCCGCGTGTCGGCCGCGGCGCATACGCGTCGGCATCAGCCTCCGGAGCCATCGGCGCGTCGAGGGGCGATTACTGCTCATGCGTCTCGTGAAACGCCTG
>NW_003315889.1:1129422-1171470 GCF_000151265.4 Micromonas pusilla CCMP1545 | reverse complement strand
CCTGCGGTCGACTCTGAGGATCCCCTCCGGGTGGTGGGGGCCCGCGCGGGGCGGCGCGCGACGACGCTCCGGTTCGGCTCGTCGCGCGAGACGCGGTCACGGGGAACGCGCTGATCGCGGCCGTGCGGACGACCGGCGGCGTGTCCATCACCGGGATCGACGATCGCGTCGCGCGGTGGGAGGTGAAGGCGTTTCGACCGCGCGATCGGTTCGAAGACGACGACGACGACGACGACGACGACGACGCGGAGGTGGGCGAGGAGACGACGACGACGACGCGCGCGGACGCCGCCGCAAATCCTTCAATGCGTCGTTCAGAGGAGAAGCAGGAGGATAATAGGGAAGTAACGCGCGCGCGAGATGATGATGCGATGGACGACGCCGCGCCGCTGACGCACGTCCTGACGACCGCCGACGCGTCCGCCAAGGCGCTGTGCCACGTCCCGCCGCCTCCGGGCGTTCTCGGCGGCGTCGTCGCCGTCGCCTTGCGCGGCCCCGCGTGTCGGCCGCGGCGCATACGCGTCGGCATCAGCCTCCGGAGCCATCGGCGCGTCGAGGGGCGATTACTGCTCATGCGTCTCGTTGAAACGCCTTGGAGACGAGCGTTTGAGGTTGCCGCGACGGTGGCGCTGCCGCACCCGGCGACGTGCGTCGCGCCCGCGGGTCCGGGGCTCGTGTTCGTCGGCTGCGGACCGAGGGTGTACTGCGTCCGCGCGTACCAACGCGACGCGTTCGACGCCGCGGAGGAGGCGGAGTCCGTCCGCGGGACGCTCGCGGGGACGCTCGTGGCGTCGAACTACGCGCATCTGTCCGCGCGGCGACGCGTGCGCGCCATCGCGAGCGGCGGCGGCGGCGGCGGCGGCGGCGGCGAGCGCGCCATCCCCATCGCGTTCGCGGACGAGCGCGAGGGCGTCTCCGCGTTCACGATGAAGACCGCGGACGAGCACGCCGGGCCGGGCGGGTTGGAGTACCCGTCGTTCGCGTTCGTCGGCGCCGAGGCGACGACGCGGCGCGTCGTCGACCTCTGCGCGCGGCGACGCGGCGAGACGTGCGGGATCGACTCGAGCGGGAGGATTTTCGTGCTTCGAAGACGCGAGGACGACGACGCGTGGGGCGCGGAGGAGGGCGCGTGCTCGCCGGAACAGAACTTGAGCCTCGCCGCGAGCTTCACGCTCAGGGCGAAGCCGTCCGCGATGCTGGTGATGGGAGACGACGGCGGCGGCGGCGGCGACGACGGCGGCGGCGACGACGGCGGCGGCGGCGAAAGCGAAAGCATTTTTACGAAAAGGGCACCGTCCGTCCTCATCGGGACGAGACAAGGCGGCGTCTCGATGCTCTCCGAGCTCGCGATCGCGGACTGGGCGGTCCTTCGCGAGGCGACGCGCCGCTGCCGCGCGCACCCTCACGTCGCCCCCGTCCTCGGCGCGAGTCACGCGTGCGCGACGGGCGCTTGGCCGCCGCGCGGACGGAACGACCGCGGCGCGGGCGGCGGCGGCGGCGGCGCGCCGCCGTGGCCGAAAGCGAACGCGCCGGCGAGGGCGCCGCCGCCGCCGCTCGTGATCGACGGCGCGTTGCTTCGCGAGCTGCTCGACTTACCCGCGGACGCGCAGAGGGAGGTTTTAACGGACGCGATCGACGTGGAAGCGAGCGACGGCGAGGAGGAGGAGGACGCGGGGGAGGGGTCGCGAAGAAGCGCGCCCGCGCTGCCGGTGGAGGCTGTCCTCGGGGTCATTCAGCGCGTGTTGGAGCCGTGAGTTTGTCGTACTGTAGTAGGACCGCGCGTCGGTGGTATTCTTTACGTGTGTCGTTTTTACGAGCGTGCGTTCACTTTCGTGCGTCTTTTTACGTGGTATTGTATCTCTCGCGACGTCGCGCGCGTCGTCGTTCGTTTTTCGGTCGTTCGTTCGTCTTCGCTTCTTCTTCTTCTTCTTCTTTTTCTTTTTCTTCTTCTTCTTCTTCAACGTCTTCGTCTTCCTCTACCGTCTGCGTCCTCGTCTTCTCGCGCTCCGCGGGTCGATTCTCCTCCTCGCTCACTCCACGTGTGACTTTTCGAACGCCGCGACCATGTCTTTCGCGTGCTGGATGTTCTCAGGGGATTCCCACGTCGCGTGCGTGTCGTCGTAGTCCGCCCAGGTGACTGCGAGAAAAAAAAAACCGAGGGCGTTCGTCACGTCGGTCGCTCGACGTTAGGGTTTGCAGAAAAGGAAAGAAACTCGCCGCGGCGACGCGAGAGGCGTCTCCGCGTCGCGAGTTCGTCGTCGCACCTTTGTACTGGATCGTCCCGTCCGGGAATGAGCGCTTGCCGACGATCTTGCTGATCGGGTGTCCCGCGGGCATCTTCACGGAGCCGCCGGGCGTCTCCTTCTGCTTCCACGACCCGTTGTGGTGGTGCCAGTCCTTGCACTCGGGGATCTCGCGGCGCGACATCGCGTTCTTCGCGCCCTGCTCCGTGCAATTGAACTGCTTGCAGATCTCGTGCAGCGCGTGCGACCTCGCGGTCTCCGCGCTGAGCCACTGCGAGAGCGCGGGGGCGGCGGAGCGTGAGGCGAGCGCGGGACGAGCGAGCGCGAGAGCGGGGGGCGTCGCGCGCGGCGAGAGACGCGAACGAACCGTGTAGTCGTGGTGGACGAGGTGCTCCTTGACCCCTGGCAGGACGGGCGCGACGGGCGTTGCGGCGGCTCGCTCGGTAGTGTCCATGGCGGCGGCGGAGGGTTTGTCGTTCGGGGGAGCGCTGTTGCGAGAGAACGCGCGCGTGAGCTGCGCGTGTCGGTTGCGAAGGAACTGTGCCGTCGCCGTCGCGACCCAGCGCATCTTTTGAAGTGGCGGCGCGAGGGAAAGGTCGTAGCTTTTTTCTACGGCGGTGAGGAAACCTCGGACGCGACGACGGGCTGGGGACGACGACGCCGGGGAGAGTGCTGTGGTGGCTTCGTCTGGCAAACCTCTACTAAGTTATGATATTTTTTCGCGAACGGAAGCGCCGCCCTGCCCGCGGCTGCGGCCGAACCCTACTAACACGCGTCTACGTCCCAAACCCGTCGTCGCCTCGGGCGCTAATCAGACTACTATCTCTTCTCCGTGCCCTCAACGTCCGCGGCCGCTTTCGCCGCGGCTTTCGCGGCCCGGCGCTTCGCCTCCTGCTCGCTCGGCACCGCGCCCGGGGCGTCGCCGAACGCCGCCCGCCACCGCTTGCCCGCCTCCTCCCGTGTCATCAAGTCCCAGTACGGCTTCGATTTCGCCCGACCCAGGTCCACGGGCGCCTTCGCGGACAGCGACTCGCCTTTCCTGTGGGTCGCGGAAGAGGGGGTGGGGGTGGATTGGTGTAGGGGGTGGGTTAGATTGAGGGATTTCTGGCGGCGCGCGCGGACGGTTGGAACGAAACGAAGGTGCCCTAATTCCATCCGAGGGACGAGACCGATCGAGTCACGAGCGACGCGCACCTCTTGTCCTTGTCCATGCACGCCATCACCGCCTCCCACCGCCCGCTGCACGAGTCTAACTCGCCGTAGCGGTAATACAACGTCATCTGGTACTGCATCGCTGCGGGAGGAACGCGAACGAGGAGGTCAGAGGAGGTCGGATCGAGTCGTCGGGAGATGAATGAGATGGGCGCGCGATCGCGCCACCCCGCGAGAACGACGACGAACGCGACGGCGACGCGCGGGCCGCGGACGGACAGTAGCAGTCCCACGCGTTCTTGAACGCGTCCCCGCACGTGTCCGGCACGGGCTCTTCCTTCGCGACGACCTTCTCTTTCGGCATCGCGCGCGAGACGCCGCGACGCGCGCGTCGCCACTGGCGTGATGATGAATCGCTCCGGCCGGCTGCACACTGGAAGATCTTTTTCCAAGCGTCTGAACGGACGGCGGCGGTCGCGAGACACGTCACTCCGACGATCGCGCGATGGCCTCGCTCCCGACGCGCGTCTGCGCGTGCTGCGCCGGCTCCGGCGTCGTCTCGAGCGCGTCCTCGAACGCGCCGAAGCGCGCGCGCGCCGCGAACGCGACGTCGCGCCCCGCGCGCGTCGTCGTCTCCGCGTCCTCCGCGCGCGGCGACGGCGTCGTCTCGAAATCGGCGGAAGAAGATGACGATAACGCGACGGGATCCCCGCGCGTGACCCGCCGCGCCGCCGGCCTCATATCCCTCGCGTCCGCGACGATGACCTTCGCGGGCTCCGCGCGCGCGCTGGACGACACCTCGTGCTTAGAGTGCGGCGGCAAGGGCGTCGTCGCGTGCGACATGTGCGGCGGCACCGGGAAGTGGAAGGCGCTCAACCGCAAGCGCGCGCAGGACACGTACGAGTTCACGGAGTGCCCGCAGTGCTTCGGCAGAGGCGCGCGCGTGTGCGGCGTGTGCTTCGGCACCGGCGAGAGGAACGTCCGCGGGCTGCTGCGCCGGCCGGAGTCCACGGAGCTCGTGAAGGCGATGCAGCGCGGGGAGCTGAGACCGGGCGACGGGATGAAGCTGTTTCAGGAGGGCAAAGACGCGGTGGCGGCGCGGGGCGCGGACGCCGCCGCCGCGGGCGCCGCCGCGGGCGCGGGCGCGGTCGCCGCCGCGGGCGCGGGCGCGGTCGCCGCCGCCGTCGGCGACGTCGTCGGCGACGGGAGCGGCGTCGAGGCGGCGGCGGACGCCATGGAAGGGGCGATGGAGGCGGTGCAGGACGTCGTCGACGCGGTCGCCGACGTCGCCGCCGACGCGATCGGCGCGTCGCCGGAGGCGTGAGCGGCGGGCGCGAAAGCGGCGCTTCTTCGAAAAGATGCAATCGTTCGATGATACCATCACACTACAAGCTCGCTGAATTTTTCTCGTCGTCGTTCGTCGCGTTCGTCGCCGCGTCGTCGTCGTCGTCGTCGTCGTCGTTGTCCCCCGCCGCGGTCCCTCCCGGCGTCGTCTGTCCTCCGCTCGCGTCTCGCCGACCGTCGTCGTCGTCGTCGTCAGGGCCGTTCTATACAAGCGAACGTCGGGGTGGAGTTGAAAGGCGTCAGTTGAAGTTGAAAGGCGCCGACGGCGGGGATTGAACGCGAGGTGTGGGCGGAGAGAGGCGACGGCAAAAGTCCTTAAGGATCGGCGTTCACCACGCCAACGTGGTCGTATGGGAACCAGTGTATAGAACGCACCTCACTCGACGTAGTCGAAGTTGTTGAAGTTGATGTCCCCGGTCTGCTTGAAGAACTGCTCGCACCCGGCTCTGTCGCCCATCTTCTTCTCCACGAAGCTCTTCAGCATGAAGACGTTGTCCGTCCACCGCTCGACCGCCTCCTTCGCGATCGGCGTCCCGGTTTTCATCGCGTCTAAGACGGCGTCGTCGCCGCTTTGAAACCGCGCGAGCTCCGCCTTCAAGGTTTTGTTCGCGTCCGACGCCGACGACAGCATCACCTCCGCCATCGTCCTCTCCTCGCTGACCGGGTGGTCCTCCGCCGCTTTCTCGAGCCGCTCGTCCAAGTCCACGCTCTCGCTCGCCGTCTTCGCGAGCTCGCACTCCAGGGATTTGAGCTTATTGCTCAGCGCCGCGGACGCCTCGCCCGGGAACGCCCAGTAGATGTTCGACGTCCCGATCTTGTCGACGTGCACGACGCTGTCGTCCACGAGCGATTGCACGACGTCTTTCACGGCCTGGAACACGACGCCGCGCTTCGCCGCGGCCTTCTCCATGTCTTTGAGGAGCCTGCGGACGCGTGGGGGGAGGGGGGATGAGGGGCGACGCGACGAGATCGGGGGGTGCATCGATTCGAGCGTCTCGGGTGCGCAAAAAACACGACGACGCGCGCTGAGGACGACGACGACGACGACGACGCGACGCGCACCACGGCTCGCCGCTCTCGTGGAACAAGGACAATACCGTCTTCCGTTTGTCCTCCGCGGACATCCCCCGCGGCGGCATGACGCTCGGTCGCGCGGTCCTCTCCGGGCGCCTCGCCGCGTCGCGCAGAGTGACGCACCGAACGAACAGCTGTGACGAAAAGTTAAAAAACGAGCAGAGTGTGAAAGCCCATAACCTATCATTTCTTCTCGCGCAAAATTCTTTCGCCAGATCGCCGACCACGTCACTCGAACGAGAGACGGTGAGCGTCCCGTTCTGCGCGCGACGGAGAGTCATACGTTCGCGCGAAAACGTCGCGAGGTCGTCCGCGCGCGCGACGCGACGCGACGCGCTCAAAGAGACGCGCGCGCGAGTTTCGAAGCTCGCACGCGTCGCCGACCGTCGCGGACTCCCGCGCGAGCTCGCACGACCGCCGGGTCCGCGGCCGGGTCCGCGCCGTCGCCGACGATCGCGCGGCGTCGCTCGCGCCTCGGTGGCAGCGGAGCGGAGCTTTAAAGGGACGCGATCTCGTCGTCTCGCGCCGGCGGTCGACGCGCGCGATCGCGAGGCCTCCGCGCGGCGCGAACGGCGCGGGCATCGCGAGAAGACCGACCTCCGCGCGACGCACGCGCAGACGCGCGCGCCGGGGAGCGATCCGACCGCGCGCGCGCCGAGAAGCGGACGCGCGCGCGCGCGTGACGTCGCCGGTCGTCGCTTTCGAAGAAGCGGACTAAAGGCGAAAGGAGAGACGAGGAAAAAAGACGCCTGACGACATGGTCGCCGCGGAGGCCTCCGCGCCGTCGAACCAGGAGTCCCCCGCGCCCGCGAACGCGGGGGTCAACGCGGGGTCGATCAACGCGGGGTCGATCAACGCGGGGTCGATCAACGCGTCCACGAACGAGTACGCGCAGCAGTGGGCCGCCGCGGCCGCGATGCAGAACGCGTACGCGTACGGCGTCAAGCCCCCGGACGCGGGAGGCGCGGCGGGCGCGATGAACGGCCAAAGCGTGACGAATCAGATGAACGACGCGACGCGCGCGCAGATGCAATCGTACTACGCGCAGATGGCGCAAAACCCGAACCTGTACGCGCAAATGTGGGCGCAGCCCGGCGCGTTCGGCGGCGCGGCCGCGGCGAACATGGCCGCGTACGCCACGAACGGCGGGTACGGCGGATACGGCGCGTCGTACGACCCTTCCGCGACCGCCGCGAATGGCGCGGGGGTGGGTCAAAAACGCGGCAGCGATGACTCGCTCATGAGCGCGGGCGACGACAGCGCCGGCGGCCGCAGCGGGTTCCCGGTCCCCGGGGGCGGCGGCGGCCCCGCGGACGAGCGCGAGCTCAAACGGCAGCGCAGGAAGCAGAGCAACCGCGAGTCCGCGCGACGGAGCCGGCTGCGGAAGCAGGCGGAGTGCGAGGCGCTCGGCTCGCGCGTCGGCGGGCTCGTCGAGGAGAACGCGTCGCTCAAGGCGGAGGTGGCGCGGCTGCTCGCGAATTGCGAAGCGCTGAGCGCTGACAACACGACGCTGCGGAAGAGCGTCGTCGCCGCGGGTGGGGTTGTGGACACGGAGGCGCCGCGGGTGCCGGACGGGCCGACGGAGGAGGAGAAGGCTGCCGCCGCCGCCGCGGGGAAGACGGCCGCCGCGGAGGCGATGGCGAGCGCGAAGCGCGCCGCCGCGCTCGCCGCGGGGGACTCGGACGGCGACGATCAGTCTCCGGGGATCAAAGAGGAGCCGGGGGAGGACGGGGACGACGGCGACGGCGTCACGCCGTGAGCGAGTGGGTGGTCATGAGAACGAACGCCGCAAAGATATGAGGAGGAGGAGGAGGAGGGGACGACGAAGGAAGGCGGCCGCGCGGGCGTCGCTCCGTCTTGAAGCGCGCGCGCCTCTCTCTCGAGAGAGAAGGCGGGCGCGTTCGGACGGCGACATTTCGACGCCCGCGCGCGACGGACGTCTCGCCTTCGACGACGTAGCCGCAATGCATTCGCACCGCGCCACGCGCATCGCAGCACGCGCGTTTAGTCATTTAGCGATGATTTTTTTGTGATTGGAACACACACCATGTTGATGATGATGTTAAAGAGAAGACGACGACGACGACGACGCCCCGAAAAGGTCATCAGCGCATCTCTCCGTCTGCGAGATCTGAAAAAGCGCATCGGAAGACGCGCGCGAAAAGGTAAAGGCCGGCCTGAATTCGCGCGCGGGCGTCGATTAGGGATAGCGCGACGGCACGGCGCGGCATCGACCGCTCGCCGATATCGCCCGGCGCACCCCCCCCCTCGCGTAAGGCGTCCACCGCGCGCGTCGACCCGCGCGGATGACCTCCCCGGGGATGTCCGAGGACGAGATGATCGCGACGCTGTCGTCCATATCCGGCGAGTCGGATCTGGAGGCGTGTCGAGCGCGGCTCGCGGCGCACGGGTTCGACCTCGAGGCCGCGGTGAACGACGCGCTGGGTGTCTCCGCGCCGCCGCCGCCGCCGCCGCCGCCGCCGCCGTCGGGGCCGCGACGGCGACGCCGCGCGACGACGACGACGACGACGACGCGGCCGGTGCCGTTCCGGAGCAACAACGACGTCGTGGGCGGAATCTTATCGATTCCGTTCCGCATCGTCTTCGCCGTCGCGGGCGCCGCGTTGCGCGTCGCCGGGGGCGTCCTCTCCGCGGTGCTTCCCGCGTCGATAACGCGCCGGGTCCGTGCGTTACCACCGGTCACGATCGGCGGCGAGATCGACGACCCGGTCGTCGCCGCGGCCGCGTTCATCGCGGACTTCGACGACAAGTACGTCCGCGACGACGACGACGACGCGGGCGCGTCGTCGGCGCCGGCGTTTCTCCCGTGCTCGCACGCGGACGCGCTCCGAGAAGCCAAGCGCGCGATCAAGTTCCTGTTCGTCTACCTCCACGCCCCGGAGCACGAGGACACGGACGAGTTCTGCGTCAAGACGCTGTGCGACGCGCGCGTGGTCGCGTTCCTCGAGGAGCACGCGTTATCGTGGGGCGGCGACGTGACGACTTCGGACGCCTTTCGCCTCGCCGGCGTCGCCGGCGTCCGACCGAGCGCCTACCCGTACGTCGCGCTGCTCCAAAACGCCGAGGGCGCGAGCGGGCCGGAGCTCTTCATGGCGTGCGAGGGCGCGATCGACCCCGTCGGTCTTCTCGAGGTGATGATGACGGCGATCGCGGAGCAGGGCGACGTCGTGGAAGCCGCGCGGGCGCGGCGGACGGAGGCGCGTTTTTTTTTTCGTTTCGTTTCGTTTCGTTTTTCACCCATCCCTCGGTTTCAACCGTTTCGACGTCTGATCGCGTTATCGTTTGGTCCCTCCCTTTCAACTGACCACCGACGCGCTCCGCTCACTTCCCTTCCTCACTTCCGCAGCGCGACGAAGCGCGGGACATTCGCGCGGAGCAAGACGCGGCGTTTCTCGCGTCGTTGGAGGCGGACGCGAAGCGCGAGCGCGACGCCGCCGCCGCGAGGGAAGCGGAGGTGCGTTCTATCTCACACTAGTTCCCATACGACGGCGTTCGCGTGGTGAACGCCGATCCTTAAGGACTTTTGCCGTCGTCTCTCTCCGCCCATCCCTCGCTTTCAATCCCCATCCTCAACGCCTTCCAACTCCGCTTCTGACGCCTTTCAACTCCACCCCGACATTCGCTCGTATGGAACGACCCTGAGGACGCGGCGAGGCGGACGCGGGAGGCGGAGGAGGCTGCCGCGGACGCGGCGCGGCTCGAGGAGGAGAGGAAAGAAACGGAGAGGCTCGCGACGTTGGCGCGTCGCCGCGAGGCCAAGGCGCGGACGCTGGTCGCCGAGGTCGCCGCGGACGCCGACGGCGCGTGCGTCGTCGCGGTGAAGCTGCCGAACGGGACGCGGCGAGAGCGCGCGTTTTCGTCGTCGCACGCGGTGTCCGACGTGTTCGACTTCGTGGACACGCTGGAGGAGGTGGACGGGATGGAGTATTCGCTCGTGAGTAATTACCCGCGGCGGGTGTTTCAACGCGCGGCGGACGGCGGCGTGACGTTGCTCGACGGCGGTTTACACCCGCGCGCGATGCTCATGTATCGGAGCGACGACTGACGGCCGACGACCGACGACGACGACGACGACGAGAGGGAGGGTTTGTAATGTGATACTGTCTGTCGCGACGCGAAACTAAAACTTCGACGCACTGTGCGCGCGCGAGTCGATATCGATCACAAGTTGTCGTGCAGCTCGAACACGGCGTCGACTTCCATCGTCCACCCCCTCGGCAGCGAGGCGACGCCAACGACGGATCTCGCGCCCTTGCCGCGTTCGCCGAAAATCTCCATCATCGTCTCGCTGAATCCGTTCATCATCTCCGGATGTCGTCCGCCGACAGACGCGGGAGCGGGATCCGCGACCACCACGAACCCGTTCGCTTTCACGAGCCGCTTGATATGGTTCAAGCTCCCGAGTTTCTTCCGCAACACGCTCAACATCGTCAGCGCGCACGCCCGCGCGGCTCGGACGCCATTCGCCGCGTCCGCCGCCGGACCGAGGTGCGACTCCGCCGTCGGCGCGAGGGGCCCGATGCCGCTGACGTGGAGCGTGTTCCCGACCAGTACGCAGAAGTTATACGTCCCCGCGGGCGCCGGCGGCGGCGGGAGCTCCTCGGGGGGCTGAAGCACGACGAGGAGCCTCGCCTCCGGGGTGCCGTCCGGGTGCGGCGGCGGGATCTTCTGCAGCTCGCGAAGGGGCAGCAGCTCCGGGCGCTCGGGCGGCTTCGGCTTCGCCGGCGGCGCCATCTTCTCCCCGATCTCTTTCATCTTCGGCACGACCTTCTCGTCCCAGCCCTTCTTGAAGTTGTTCCATCCGCTCGACATGACGGACGAGGGGATGACGACGTCGCGTCGCGCGTCGCGGGCGGGCGCGCGGACGATGGACGGCCGCGACGGGGGTGCCCGGATCTCGTCGTCCGCGACGATCGATCGCTTCCTCTCGGCTCGGCTCGGCGTCGAGGGGGACGAGCGTCGACCTGCCGCGGGGTTCGCGTGCTCGCGCGAGCGCGGCCGAGGTTCGCTCTCGCGTCGCGCGATGCGAAACGCGGTGCGCGCGCGTCGGAGTGCCCGATCGACGCCCTCGGACGCCGCGAAATACGAATCGAACGGAGAACGCGATATGATCGATCGCATCATCGTCAGCGTCCGAACCCCATCCCGGCGCCACTTCGCGATGCGCCGGCGGACCGGACACGCGGCGGACGAGCCCGCGGCGGCGGCGGACGCGGCGGCGGCGGCGCCGTCGCCGAACGCGCGCGCGTCGCGTCGTCCGTCGTCCGCGTCGGCGCGCGGCGCCGACGGCGCAACCGCGCCGACGCTCCACCCGCTCCTCGTCGGCGTCGCGTGCCTCCTGCTGACGCTCCTCGCGCGACACCGCGTCTTGCACGGCGTCCCGTCCCCGCTCGCGATCGACGCGCCGGACGACGTCTTCTCGGAAGCGCGCGCGATGACGCACGCGAGCGTCCTCGCGGAGGACATCGGCGTCCGCGTCGTCTCCACGCCCGCGATGGACGCGTCCGAGGCGTACGTCCGATCGGAGGCGAACGCGCTCGTGGAGCTCGCGCGACGCGCGCGCGCGGACGACCTCGACGTGCGACTGTCGACGCACCGACCGTCCGGGAGCTTCGCGCTGAACTTTTTGAACGCGGACATCGCGAACGCGTACACGAACCTGACGAACATCGTCGTGCGCGTCGCCGCGAGAGAGGACCCGTCGACCGGCGGCGGCGGCGGCGGCGGCGGCGGCGGCGGCGGCGGCGGCGGCGGCGGCGGCGGCGGCGGCGGCGGCGACGCGTCGTCGTCGTCGTCGTCGTTCAAACCGCGCTCGTCCGTGCTCCTCAACGCGCACTTCGACACGACGCTCGGCAGCCCCGGCGCGGCGGACTGCGCCGCGTGCGTCGGGATCCTCCTCGAGATTCTCCGCCTGTACGTCGTCTCCCTCGATCCGCCGCCGGCGCCGATAATCTTCCTCTTCAACGGCGGCGAAGAGACCTTCATGCAAGCGGCGCACGGGTTCGTCGCGCACCACCCGTGGGCGGCGTCCGTCGGCGTCGCGATCAACGTCGAGGCGACCGGCAGCGAGGGCCCGGACGTGATGTTCCGAGAGACCGGGGGCTGGCCCGCGGAGGTGTACGTCTCGACCGCGCCGCGGCCGGTGACGACGCCGACGATTCGAGATTTGGTTCGGTTCGCGTCTCTGCCCGTGGACACCGACTTCAGCGTCTTCAGGGACCCCACGGAACCGCACGGCAACCTCCCTGGGATCGACATCGCGTCCATGCTCGGCGGGTACACGTACCACACGTCCGTCGACGACGTGGACCGCGTCAAGCCAGGGATGGTGCAGGCGTACGGAGAGAACGTGTTCGAGGCGACCAAGGCGTTCGCGACGAAAATCTCGGAAATCTCGGAAGGCATCTCCGGAGGGGACGACGTTTCCGGAAACGAATCGTCGTCGTCGCGCCGCATCCCCGTCGGACCCGGGACCGGGTCCGCGCTGTTCGACGTCTTCGGCGCGTTCGGGGTCGTGTACGGGCCGAAGAATAGGGTGTTACACGGCGTGTTACACGCCGTTCCGCTGCTCGCGTGTCTGGCGAGGACGACGCTCGGCGCGAAGAAGGATCGCCGCTCGCGCGCGGCGCGAGGCGCGAAGACGACGATCCGCGCGTGGGTCTCCGCGGTGGCGCTCCCCGCGGCGTGCGGCGCGTCCAGGGCGCTCGTCTCCGGCCGACCGCTGGTGTGGTTTGGGAAGCCGTTGCTCACGGCGGCGTTGTTCGCGCCCCCCGCGGCGGCCGGGTTACTGTACCCGTACGCGGACGCGAGGCGAAAATCTCGCGTCGGGGTCCGCGCCGACGCCCCGCCGCTGTCCGTCGCGGACTGCGTCGACGGCGCGGCGCTCGTGTCTTCCGTCCTCGCCGCGGTCGTCGGCGCCGCGGGCGCGGCGATGGGGTACGTCTGCGCGCTGTGGGCGTTCGGTCTGGTCCTCGCGGGCTCGCCGTGGGCGCGTTTGCGGCGCGGTTCGCGAACCGCGGCGGCGGCGACGACGGGTTTTTTCGCGTTCGCGTGTCTTCTCCCCGCGGCGGCGCTCTCCGCGCCGATCGCGTACGTCACGTTCGTGCTCTTCAGCGAGAAGGTCGGCATCCTCGGGTCGCACGTCTGGCCGATCGGGCTCGCGGTCGGCGACGCGGTCATGGGCGCGGGCGTCGGGACCGCGGCGGTGCTCCTCGCCGGGGGGTTCGCGCCGGCGATTTCGTGTTCAGGTGCGTTCTATACAAAAGTTTTTCACCCACCGCTCGGTTTCAACACTTGATCGCTCCCCCTTTCAACTGACCGGTGAACTGTTTTTGTATGGAACGCACCTCAGGGAAGACGGCGAGGACGACGGCGCGGCGGGTCGCGCTCGCGTGGGCGCTGACCGCGGTCGCGTCGTCGATTGCGTGCTCGCCGTACAGCGCGCGCGCGCCGAAACGCCTCGCGATCATTCACAACCACGACGCGAACGGCGTGGACGGCGACGGTCTGCTGAGTGAGACGGCGGTCGAGTTCGTCGTCGGCGCGTTCGACTCGGTGCCGGCGGTGAACGCGTTGTCGCCGCTGGACCGGGACGGGGTGCGACGCGCGACGCGCGCGGATGACTTTTTCGGGCTCTACCCGGTGTCGAACCTCCTCGGCGAGGGCGTCATCTTGCCGTCGACGCGAGCGCGCGCGCCGCCGTGGGGAACGGACGCGTCCGCGCCGACGCTGACGATCGCGAGAGTCGACAGGAGCACCGCCGGCGTCTCGATCGAAGTCGTCTTCAACACGACGGCGCCGGCGTGGTCGTGCGCGCGCGTCTCCGGCCCGATCGTCTCATGGTCTCTCTCCCGCGCGCTCCCGGGCGACGGCGCGCGCGCGGCGTCGGCGTCGAAGAAGAAGAAGCACCGCGTTCTGTGGGCGCGTCACGCGGGCAACGGCGAGCGCGCGGCGGTGTGGCGATGGACGATGGACGTGGCGACGACGGCGGACGTCGACGACGTCGTGATCGACGCGTGGGCGTTGTACCCGGGAGAGAGCGACGAGCTGTCCGGGATCGTGGACGGGTTGACGCCGCACACGAGCGCGATCTTGGGGACGATGTACAAGGCGAAGACCGCGCGGGGGGGGCGATGAGGAGGGGTCGACTGCGTAGTCTACCGTATGATAGTTACTTCCGACCTTCGTAGGATAGTCTGCACGCGATGAAGAACCGCCCCCCCTCGAGAACTAACGCGGCCGGCGCGACCGTCGTCACGGCTTCGACGCGTCTCCGTCGCCGTTCGATTTCCTCCCCACGTCGCTCGTCGTCGCCGCGGTCGCCGCCGCCTTCCTCTTCTCCTCCAGCGTCACCGCGGTGTACCAGCAGATGCTCGCGACGGCGACGGCGATGCCGGCGTCTTGCCGCGCGCTCGGCGGCGCGTCGAAGAACATCACGCCGAGGATCAAGATCGTGATCGTCTTCGCCAGGCCGAGCATGGAGTACACCAGCGCGGACGCCTTCCCGCCGACGAAGCACGACGACACGTTCACCGCGAGGCCGAGCGCGCAGGAACACGCGAAGAGGAAACCCCCGGTGCCGTCCATCCTGAACCCCGCCGCCTCCCCGCCTCCTTCCGTCTCGACGACGACGCCGCTCCCGCTCCCGCCGCCGCCGCCGCCGCCGCCGCCGCCGCCGCCGCCGCCGCCGCCTACCCCCCCAGCCCCCCCTAAAGCGAGCCACCCCTTTAAGATCCCCCAGTCCTGGTACCCCGCGAGGACGAACATGAACGCGCTGCAGTACGGCATCGTGTTGTACAGCAGCTGCAGCGTCTCCCACCCGTGCGCCTGTTGAAGGTGCGAATACAAGACGATCTCCACGGACGTACACGCGACGCCGGCGGCGGCGATGAAAGCGCCGACGAACGTGAACGTCACGTCGCTCGCGCACGCGACGGCGACGCCGGCGGTCATCGCGCACAGGAGCACGATCTTCCGTCGCGTGATCTTCCTCCCGAGTTTGACGTATTCGATGCACGCCACGAGCGGCACTTGCATCTGTTTCGTGATCTGAGGGTCGTTCCATACAAGCGAATGTCGGGGTGGAGTTGAAAGGCGTCAGTTGAAGTTGAAAGGCGCCGAGGGCGGGGATTGGAAGCGGGGGGTGGGCGTCGAGAGGCGCCGGGAAAAGTCCTTAAGGAACGGCGTTCACCACGCGGACGCGGTCGTATGGGGACCAGTGTATAGAACGCGCCTGAAAGAACCCGACGGAGTTCATCTTGAGCGACGCTTGCCCGAGCGCGATCGCGCCGCCTTGCAGACACGCGATCGCGAAGATCTGCGCGTCCCACTCCGCGTGTCTGAGCTTGAATATCCCGCCCGCGTGCGCGGCGCGCGTGAACAGAGACGTCACGCACAGGTGCGCGGCGGCGAGGGACAAGATCGGAAACGCGGTCTTCAGGAACAAAAACTTGTTCACGAAGATGATGGCCATGGTGACCGCGTAGTTGAACCCGATCGCGCCCGCGGCGACGATGAAGTCCTTCTGCATGAGGACGTCCGTGGTCAACATGACGGACGAGGACGCGACACGGCGCGCGCGGTTGAGAGTGCGCCCGCGCGCCCGACTCTGGAGCGCGTTCGGACACATCCCGTCAGAAGTCTCGCCTGCCGCCACCCACGCGTTTCTGCACTGGCGGTCAGCTCAGATCGGTCGGTCGTCGTCATTCCGACCGACCGCGAAGTTCAAGCCTCCACTTCGACGCACGGTGGGGAAAAAAGACAGAGATCGTCCAGTCGTTGACGCGCGCCATGAGCGGGTTCTTCAACGCGATGACGGACCCGGCGGTGAGGCGTTTCCCTTGATATCCCTCGCAGTTCATCGTTTACCCTTCCCGCGTCGATCGCGGTCGTCACCGCCGCGATCGCGCGTCGCGCGCGCGTCTCGCCGCGCGCGAACTTTTTCCCTCCATCTCGCCGCCCTCGCGCGTCCCCTCCGCCTCGCGCGCCTTCCCTGAGCGTTTCGTTTTTCCGCGGTGCCGACCCTACCCTCCGAGGCGCCTGTTCGGGATGCAAGCCACCACGAACGACGCGAACGCGACGGAAGCGACCGCCGCGGACGCGAGCGGCGCGGGCGGCGCGCCGGCCGCGATCGCGCCGCGAGATCCCGCCGCCGCCGTGGACGCTCGGACGTCGCCCGCGGTCGACGACGACGACCGCACGCGATCGGTGAAGCGCACGCGCTCGTCCGACCGCCTCGCGGCGCCGCAGCCGGTCGCGATCGCGGTGCCGCCGATCCCGGCGACGCAGACGACGTTTTTCGCCGGGATCGCGAGCGGGGCGCCGCCGGGGCAGCCCGCGATCGGCGCGACCCCCGGCTTTCCCTTTCCCGCGGGCGCGGCGGGGGCGAGCGCGACGACGACGATGCCGCCGCCGCCGCCGTCGAAACCCGACGCGCCCGCGGTGGTGACCGACGCGGCATTCGTGGTGACCGACGCGGCCTTCGTGTGCCCTCCCGCGTACGGCGCCGCGCCGCCGCCGTCCGCGGACGGCGCCGCCGCGGAGGAGCCGAAGAAAGAGGTGGAGCTCGTCGGACGCCTGGACGAGACCACGGGCAAGCGGATGCTCACGCCCCTCGAGGCGGTGCAGCCGAGCCTGATCGGTCGATACGTCGAAGTCCTGTGGCCGGACGACGGGACGTGGTGGAAGGCGAAAGTCACGCACCTGGTCCCGGGGACCGGGATGGCGACGCTGTTCTACGAGAACGCCGCGACGGAGAAGAAGGAGGAGGGCGCGGACGCCGCGAAGTCGGAGGAACGGGCGCCGGCCGCGGGGGCGCCCGCGGCGGCGGCGGAGGACGGCGCCGCCCCGATGGACACCGACGCGCCCACGCCCGCGCCCGCGCCCGTCGACGAGGAAGATCCCGAGGGCGAGATCGAGGAGCTGAACCTCCAAGAGGCCGCGACGAACAACGAGGTGTCTTGGCACCCCGACGAGGTGGAACGCGTCAAGCGCGAATACGAAGCGCTTCTCTCGCAGACGGGCCCGATCGCGCCCGCGGACAAGGCGGCGGTGCCGTGCCCGCACTGCGATAAGCGCGAGTTCAAGTACCTGCGGTCGATGGAGAAGCACTGCTGGAACGACCACGGCGTGAGGATCTCGCGGGAGGAGATGGAGACGTTTGAGCGGCAGCTTCGCGCCGGCCGCGCGCTCCTCGGCCCGCGTCCGCCGCGCCCGGGCCGGCGGTACAACCCGCCCCCCGAGCTCATCACGATCAACTACGATGACTACTACAACATCCTCGACAGCGACGACGCGATCAAAGAGCGCGCGATCAAGCGCGTGGAGACGACGAAGGCGGCGATGGAGATTTCCCGCAAAGCCGGCGGCCCCGAGGGTCAACGCGCGACGCTGTGGAGCGCGATGGAACGCGACCTGTGCCACATCTGCGGCGAAGCCGATCCGGACTTTTGGGGCATCGAGGGCGACCTCATCGTCATGTGCGACGGCTGCGACGAGCAGGCGCACCTGTCCTGCTACGGCCTCACGGAGGTGCCGGAAGGGGACTGGTTCTGCCAAGGCTGCGTCGACGGCGTCAAAGTCGGCCCGGGCATGCCGGACGACTCGGGGATGTGCGCGCTGTGCCCGGTCCCCGGCGGCGTTCTCGCGCGCGTGCAACCGCCATCTCGATGGGCCACGGACTGGGGCGCCGACGGCTCGCACGCGCACTTGTGCTGCGCGTCGAGCCTCAGCGAAGTCGCGGTGACGCCGTCTACGACGTGCGCGCCCGTCATCGACATGTCGCGCGTGAAGAACTCCCGGATGGCGCTCATGTGCGGCCTGTGCGGACTCGCGGGCGGGTGCGTGCAGTGCTCGATGAAGAACTGCTTCCAGGGGTTCCACGTCCTGTGCGCGCGCGCGGCGGGGTTGGAGCACCTGTACGCGGACAAAGAAGCCGGCGACCCCGCGATTTTTTTCTGCGCGGAGCACTCGGCGCCGACGTTTGCCATTCGTCGGTTAAAATCGGCGGGGCTCGTCGCCGCGACGGGCGCGGCCACGCAGGCTGCTCCTGGTGATAAAGCGAACGCCGAGAACCCGGACGGCGCGACGGACAACGAAATGCGGCTCGCGGCGAACTTCGAGATGAAGATGGAGGGCCTGAAGACGGAGGAACGCAAGGCGATTTTCGTCGTGCGGCTGTGGCACCGGTTCGTGCCGTTCCTTCCTCAGCCCGCGGACCCGGCGAGACGCGCGGATCTCATGAAGCGCTCCGGGAAGTACGCGATGCGCGTCATGGTCCGAGCGAAGATCCCGGAGAAGGAGATGAACCGGCTCGCCGCGCTCACGGACGCGCAGGGCGAGGCTGAGGTCAAGGACACGCACGACGCGGCGACGAAACTGGCGCTGAACGAGGCGAAAAAAGGGGACCACCTCAACGCGGGTCTGCGGCCGTACCAACGCGAAGGCGTCGCGTGGCTCGCCGCGCAGCACGCCGCGGGCGCGGGCGGCGGCATCCTCGGCGACGATATGGGCTTGGGTAAAACGCTTCAGTGTCTGTCGTTTCTGCAGTATCTCCGCGACGCGAAGAACGAGAGCGGCCCGCACCTCGTCGTCTGCCCGCTCTCGGTGTTGCCGACGTGGGTGCAAGAGGCGAAGCGGTGGTGCCCTTCCCTACGCGCGGTCGCCTTCCACGGGCCCGAGGCGGAGCGTAACCGCCTCAAAGAAGAGGTTCTCATCCACGGCACGTTCGACGTCCTCGTGACGACGTACGAGATGCTCACCGCGGAGCAGTCCATGCTCGCGGCGAGGTTCCACTTTCGGTATCTGATTTTGGACGAGGCGCAACGCGTCAAGAACGACGCGTCTCTCGTCTCGCACGCCGTGCGACGCGTCCGCGCCGCGTCCGCGCTGCTTCTCACGGGCACGCCGCTTCAAAATAACCTCCACGAGCTGCGAGCTCTCGTGTCCGTGCTGTTCCAGGACGTCCTCGAGGCTGCGGGCGCGGAGAAGATGGAGTCGGACGGCGCCGCGGCGTTTGGCGACGACACCGCCGTCGCCGCGGCGCGTTCGCTTCTTCAGCCGCTCATGTTGCGGAGAACGAAAGCGGCGGTGCTGAGCAAGGACCTCCCGCCGAAAACGGAAACGGTCGTGCGCATTCCGTTATCCGAGAATCAAAGAGAGTGGTACAAGATCCTTCTCGAGAACGAGAAGGGGCTCTTCGGCAAGCTCGCGACGACGAACGCGACGTCGGAGAAGGAGGCGCTGGACAACGGCAGATGCATCGCGGAGCAGAGCGCGCTCGACGCCGGCGACGAAGAGATTTCGGAAGAAGCCGAGGAGGACATCGACGTCGCGGCGGCGAAGACGCCCGGGATGAAGAAGTCGCAGAGCATGAGCGAGGTTGCTCCCGCGAAGACCCCGGGGACGGGCGGACGCAAGGGCGGCTCGCAGCAGTTCACGAAGCTGAACAACCTCCTGATGCAACTCCGAAAGGTGTGCTGCCATCCGTTTTTGTTCGGCGACGAAGCCGTGCACGCGGCGGTGGCGAAGCACGGCGGCGATCGCGTCGAAGCGCTCATCGCCGCGAGCGGAAAGCTCACCGCGCTCGATGAGATGCTCCCGAAGCTCCACGCGGGCGGGCACAAGGTGCTCATCTTCTCGCAGTTTAGCATGATGCTCGACGTCCTCGAAGAGTTTTGCGAAGCCAGGGGCCACGCGCACCTCAGGTGCGTTCTATACACCGGTCCCCATACGACCGCGTCGGCGTGGTGAACGCCGATCCTTAAGGACTTTGCCCGGCGTCTACATCTCTCCGCCCACCCCCCGCTTTCGATCCCCGCCCTCGATGCCTTTCAACTCCGCTTCTGACGCCTTTCAACTCCACCCCGACGTCACTTCGTATGGAACGACCCTCAGACTCGACGGTAGCACGTCGCTCGCGCGGCGGCGATACGAGACCGCGCTGTTCAACAAACCAGACGGCCGGCACTTCGTCTACCTGTGCTCCACGCGCGCGGGCGGCCTCGGGATCAACCTTCAGTCCGCGGACACGGTCATCCTCGCGGACCCGGACTGGAACCCCACGTACGATCAGCAGGCGCAAGACCGCGCGCATCGATTGGGGCAGAAGCGACCGGTGACGGTGATTCGCATGTGCCACGCGTCGAGCGTGGAAGAGGGCATCCTCGCCGTCGCCGCGAAGAAGGCGTCGCTCGCGGCGGCCGTTCTCGCCGGGCTCGAAGCCGGCGCGGACGTCAAGGCGCTCGACGCCGCGAACGCGGCGAGCGCGCAAGACCCGGCGGCGGCGGCGAAGTTGTCCTTCACCGAGCTGCGCGAGATTATTCTCGCCGGCGCGCACGCCGCGGACGCGCCGGCGGCGTTCAACGATTCGAAAGCCGACGCGAACGCGAAGAAGAAGACGCGCGGGGGGGACCCGAAGACCCCGGCGGGCAAGGGCGGGAAGAAGGACGCGCAGACCGAGGGCGCGGAGGCGCTCGCGCGCGCCGCCGCGAGCAGCGGCAAGGCGCAGGGGCACATGACGTGGGAAGGCCGCGACTACAAGCACCAGGCCAACGCGGCGTCGAAGAAGGAGATCGCCGACCTGTGGGTCGAGAGCATCGGCACAAAGAAGCGCGAGCGCGTGCAGACGATCGAGTACGTCGACGCCGGCGCCGGGTTAGGGATGCAGGCGGTGTCGAGGGCGTCCATCATGGAGGCGAGGGAGGCGGAGGACAGAGAACGGCGCGCGGCGGCGGCGCGCGAAGCCGCGCGCTCCAAGGCTACGGAACGCGCGGCCAAACACGAGACGAAGTGCTGCGGGTGCGACGGCGAGGGCGTCTGCGTAAAGCCCCCTCCCGCGTTCCTCGCCCCGGACGTCGCCGCGGAGCGTCTGCGGTGCCGAAACTGCCCGCGCGTCATGTCGATGGGGTGCGCGCGGCTCGTGGTCAAGCCGCGGATGGGGTGGCAGTGCCCGCAGCACCACTGCAAGTCGTGCAACAGGACCGCGTCCGAGGCGGGCGGGCTGATGTTCCGCTGCGTCGACTGCCCGAGCGCGTTTTGCGCGGAGTGCAACGGCGATACCCCGTTCGACGCGGTCGAGGGGCACCCGGAGTGGGAGTCGATGGGCTTCTACCTTCCGAAGTCGTTCGAGTACGTGCGCTGCAACGAGTGCGTCGTCTCGAAGAGCGAGAGGGAGGAGGCGGAGAGGCTCGCGGCCAACACCAAGGCGAAGACGCGCCAAGGGAAGACCCCGGGCGGCGCGGACGGCAAGAAGACGACCGGCGGCGCCGCCGCCGCCGTCCCCGGGAAGAGCGCGAGCGGGAGGACGACGTGCAAGCACGAGTCCGCGGACGGCGTCCGGTGCGTCAAGATGCCGAGAACCGCCGGCTTCTGCGACGAGCATCACAAGAAGAGGAAAGAGGAGGAGGAAGCCGCGGCGAAGAGGGCGAAGGAGGAGGCTGCGAAGCCTCCTAAACCGGCCGCCGCCGCGCCGGGGTCAGGATCCTCCGCGAAGAGGTCAGGCGGCGGCGGCGGCAAGGACGGCAAGGAGAAGAAGGCGCGAGTGAACCTCGGCCCCGTCCCCGGCGGGCGGTGCGCGGTGTGCGTGATCGCGAAGAAGGGCCGATGCGGCACGGAGACGGCGCCGAAGAGTTGCAAACGCCGGGGCGAAGCGCCCGCCGCGCCGCCGCCGCCGCCGCCGCCGCCGGTGGAGGTGAAGAAGGAGAAGGTGAAGAGGCTGCCGCATCAGATTGGGAAGAAGATCGCGGTCGCGTCCGTGAGCAAGAACAAGCGCAAGCGCTGAGAGCGACGACGCGCGCGTCTGTCGATTCTGAATTCATTTTTGTCGAATACGTTGAAGAAATTCTTTCAAGAGAAGAGACGCCTTCCCGCGCGATCGCGCGCCGCGTCAACTATCCATAGTCGTTGACGTGTGCCCGCGCGAACGAGCGGAAATCAATCGCGCTCGTTCGGTGTTTCCCTCCTTCAGTGCGCCGGGATGGGCTCGCCGTCGTCCGCGTTTTTTTCGCGCGGGTCCCTTATCTTATTCAACCACACCCACCGCACGCACATCGACCCGACGATGACGAGGTAATAGTAAAATATCGACATCCACACCGCCTTGAGGGATAACGCCCCGTTCGCGATCGCGTATTTCAGCGACCCCCAGCACGCGGCGGCGCCGCCGAGGAAGATCCAGTTCACCGCTCCCGCGTCGCCGCGGCCGATGAGCGCCCCCTCGAGGGCTTTGTACCAGTACATCATCACCGACGCCATCAGGATAGGGTACGCCGCGAGCGCGGCGTCGACGACGGCGACGTCGGACGTGAACGCGCCCAAGATTTGTACCCGCAGCAGATAGAAGAAGGCCGAGAAGATCGTGCTCGTGACCACCCCGAACGACGCGACGACGTTGCCCGCTTCCCTCGCCGCGCCGTCGCCGTGAGACACGGACAAACGCGCCGTCAGCGTGTTCGCGACCGTGCACAGCGCGCCGCTGCCGATGGACAGGACGCAGCAGATTTGAAATATCAACACGTGCGCGGCGCCCTCGCTGACGCCCAGACCGGACGCGACCGCGCCGGTGTAGAACCACACGGCGACGAGGTTTAACACGCGGCCGAGGACGCTGAAGACTTCCTTCGCGTAGGCCCACGCGACGCCCGCGTCGAACGACGGGAACGGCGTCGTCACCCCGACGCCCTCCTCGAAAAAGTTTTTCATTCCGCGCCCTTTGAACGTGAACCACGTCAGCATGATCGCGGAGGCGTACTGCGCGATGACCGTCGCGAGCGCGGCGCCGTTGAAGCCCATGCCCACGGTGAAGATGAGGACGGGATCGATGATGAGATTAAGCACGCCGGCGAGGAGGATGCCCGCCGCGGGGGTCTTCGCATCCCGCGCGGACTGGCACGCGCCGGCGATGACGTCGATGATGATCACCGCGGGGACGCCGATCGCGCGCCATCGCATGTACTCCGCGGCGATGCCCACGATCTCCGGCGAGCACCCGATAAAGTTTACGACTTGCGCGGAGAAGAGGAGCAAAAACGCGGTGCACGCCAGTCCGAACGCGGTCGTCACGCTCATGACGTTTACCATCGTGCTCCCGGCGAACCCGCCCTTCCCGCCTCTCTTCTTGTCGATCACGTCGCGCTCGAGCGCGATGGCGACGGACCGCGTCGTCGCGGTCCCGATCCCGTGCATCGCCACCACCGCGATGATGGACGAAAAGATGCACGTGTTCGGTCCGAGCGCCGCGAGCGCGGTCGTGCCGAGCCACGCGACCCAGTACGTGTCGATGCTCCCGAGCACCGGCTCCGCGATCGCGGTCGCGGCGCAGATCAGGAGCTGCAGGATCGTCGTCGTGGACGTCGCGCTCTCGAACCCGAGCTGTTTCATCTCGTCTTCGGTCATCGACTCGGACGGCGCGTCCTCGTGGGACCCGCCGGACGCGTCGGCGTAGGACGCGCCGTCCCCGTCCGCGGCGATCGCGGCGTTGCGGCGCAGACGAATCAACCCGGTCGTCCTCCTCGTCGTCATCGGCGTCGTCGTCGTCGTCGTCGTCGTCGTCCATCGCTGCACCGTCTTCGCGTCGCCGCCGCCGCGTCGGCGGACCGGTCTGGCCGACGCGGCGACCCATCGGATCGGCGTCCTTTCGTCGGTAGTCATCAGAGCTCTCGAGCGCGGCGCGCCGAAGACGCGAAGCGCGCGGGGCGCGCACGCGACGCTCATCCCGCGCGATCTCGCGTGTGTCGCGCTACGACCGAGAAGACGTCGCGATCGCCGTCGTGCCTGGCGCGTCGTCGTCTGGAGGGAGGACGCGTCGAAAAGACGCGCGAAACCAGTCACGGACGGGGCGGGTGAGCTGTGCGGGTGAGCTCTCCAGCTGAGCCGATGAAAAAAAAAAGTTTGATAAACGAAACCAAAAAAAATCCATCGGACAAAATCTCGGTGAAACCTCCCCGATGAACGGTTCTTAAAAGCGTTCTAGTACAACTAGAGGCGAGGCGAAAAGCACCGTATGCGGTGACAGCTGTGAGCGCGGCGGGTGCGGGAGCTCGAAATGAGAGTTGAGATGAGTTGATGATGAGCGCGTTCGACGAGGGCGGCGGCGGCGCTATCCTCATCACTTCTTCCCCTTCTTCCCCTTCTTCTTCGCGGCTTTCGCGCGCGCCTTTTCCTCCTCCGCGATCCGCGCCGCTTCCTCCGCGGCGATCCTCGCCGCCTCCTCCGCGGCGGCGATGTCCGCGAGCTTCTGAGGGTCGTTCCATACAAAGCGATGTCGGGGTGGAGTTGAAAGGCGTCAGTTGGAGTTGAAAGGCGTCGATGGCGGGGATTGAAAGCGAGGGATGGGCGGAGAGACGCGCCGGGCAAAGTCCTTAAGGATCGGCGTTCACCACGCCAACGGGGTCGTATGGGGACCAGTGTATAGAACGCACCTGATTCGCCCCCGCGAGCTCTCGTCTCGCGTCCTCCAACTCCGCGAGTCGATGCGCCTCGTCCACCGCCTCCCTCTTCTTCTTCACCTCCTCCTCCTTCCTCCGCTTCGCCTCCTCCGCCGCCGCAGTCTCTCTCGCGTCCTCCTCCTCCGCCTCCGCGGCGTCGAACGCCTCCCTCGCGAGCGCGACGCGCAGCGCGCTCCTCGCGACTTCGCCGTCTCTCTCGACGTCGGCGACGCATCGACGCACCGCCTCCTTCGTCGCGCTCTGCGGGTCGTTCGTTCCGTAACGATAGCGACGTCGGGGTGGAGTCGATGGGCGGACGTCAGACGGAGTCGAAAGGCGTCATAGGGTCGGGCGTTGAAACCGAGGGGTGGGGGCGGAGAGACGACGGCGAAAGTCCTTAAGGATCGGCGTTCACTACGCGAACGGGGTCGTATGGGAACCGGCGCGAGGAGAACGCGCCTGCGCCGGCGTCGTGCCGTAGTTGTTCACCGCGCGCACGTCCGCGCCCCTCGCGAGCAACCTCCGCGCGATCCCCAGGTGGTGATTCGCGCACGCGACGTGCAGCGGCGTGTTGTCGAGCTCGCCGACCGCGTTGACGTCGGCGCCGTGCGATAACAACGCGGCGGCGACGAGTTCGTCGCCGACGTGGCACGCCCAATGCAACGCGCCGTCGCCGAGGGGTCCCGGTTCCGGCGCGGTAACCGTCGTCTTTGAGGCGTTATTCGCGTTCGAGTTCGCGTTCGAGGGGTTCGTCTTGGCGTCCTCGGAGTTGGCGTTCGCGCGCGCGTTCGGGTTCGCGCCGTGGTGGAGGAGGCGGATCGCCGCCGCCGTGCGCCTCGCGGCGACGGCGGCGACGAGCGGCGTCGCGTTCGTCGTCTCCGCCCTCGAATCGACGTGCACGCCGCCTCGGACCGCGGCGTCGATCGCGGCGACGTCGCCGTCCGTCGCCGCCTCGAAGATGTCCACGTCGATCGCGGGCGGCTCTTCCGCCGTGGGGGGTTCTTCTTCTTCCGCCGCGTCGGCGTCGTCGTCCTCGTCGTCCTCGGCGTCCGCGTCCGCGTCGGGGGGATCCGCGTTTTCAGGTTCCACCGGCGTCGTCGCGGGGGCGTCCTCCTCCGCGGCGGGCGCCTCCGGCTCGGGCGCCGCCGCCGCGGGTTCCGGCTCCTCGGGTTTCGCGGGCTCGTCCGCGGGCGCGGCGTCGACGTTCGGCGGCGTGTTCTCCGCCGCCGCGGTCGGGTCTGGAGGCGCGGAGCCGGGGGGGGGGATCGGCGGGGGTGGGAGGGGGGATCGGAGCTCAATTTGGGTGACGACGCGACGCGAGGACGCGCGCGCGAGGCGGGTCCGCGGCGGCGGCGACGACGACGCGCGCGGTCCGATGGAAGAACAAAACGTCCGCGAGCGACGACGACGACGACGAAGTCGCGCGGCGCACCTGTTTCCTCGGTCATGACGCCCGCCGTGCTCGCGCGCGGGATCGCAGTGCCGGATTCGGCGACGACGACGGGCTGACGACGAACTGAACTGCTGAATGTGAAAAAAACTTTTTGTGTTCCGCCCCCGCGCTCGGATGCACGCATACGAGCTGATAGTCGTAGTCTATGATAAATAAATCCAACAGATCACATCGCGTCGCTCGCCGCCGCGTCACCCTCGACAACGATTACCTAAGCGGCGGCCCTCTGGCGAGCAAGTACTCCGCCTGGTGCTCCACGACGAACTCCCCTTCCGCGAACAGCCACTTCATGATCGGGTCCCGCTGCAACGCGCAAATTTTATTATGCGCGAGCGGCGCGAACCCGGGAAACTCCACGTCGACGTGATGCCACGCCATCGTCCTCAGCCCCGCGCTCATCCGCCGCTGCCATCGCAGATCCAAATTGGAGCGCCGTCGCAGGAGCGCGCTCGATCGATTCAACTGCGCGTCGTCCATCTCGCGCAGAGACGCGTCGAACGGCGCGGCGGCGGTTTCTCTCTCGTCCACGATCCTGGGGACGCCGCCGAAGCCGCCGCCGACGAAGTCCGGGGGGTATCCGCCGCCGCTCCCGACGGCCCACCCGCCGACGTTGTCGCCGACGGCGTCGTCCGCCCAGTCGCTCACGGTCTCGGTTATGCTGTGGTGGTGGTGGTGGTGATGTTCGTTCGCGGCGGTCGCCGCGGCGTCGGAGCCGTCGCCGCCGCCGCGCGCGCGCGACCGTTGACGTTCCATCTTCCTGCGCTCGCGCATCCACCGCGCGCCGTCCGGGTCGAGCGACGCGGTCTCGTACGCGACGAGGAAATCGTTCACCGCGTTGGCGTACGCGCATCGTCTCCGGAACGACGCGAGTGCGGGAATGAACGGCAGCGACGGCGTCGCGATTGAAGTCGAATCGTCGTCGTCGAACCCCTCGCCGCCCACCTCGCCCATCTCCACAAGCAGCGGGACGTCCCGCCGGTTCTTCCCCACGCCCCCGGCGTCCAAAAGCATCAGCTGCCGCGTCGACGGCCCCATGAGATTCCCGGTGAACGCGCGCACCGCCGCGGGGAACAGCCCGATCCATCCGAACGGCCCGACCCCCAAGTGCGGCGTCGCCGTCGTCAGGTACGTGTCCGGGATCAACCCCGCGATCGTCCCGGCGCCGCGCGGGCTCCGCCCGGGCCCGCGCGGGCTCGGCGGCTGGTTCCGCCACAGATCAGCGCCGCCGCCGTCGTCGTCGTTCGATCGACCCTTCCCCGGCGAGTCGTCCTCGTCGGCTTCGTAGAGCAACGCCGCGGCGTATCTCGCGTAGACGCCCCCCAACGAGTTCCCCACCATGGAGATGTAGACCAAGCTCGGGTGCGCGGCGACGACGGCGCGGATGTCGTCCGCGACGCGCTTCGCGCCGTTCGCGATTCCGTCGAATGACTTTGTCAGCGCGTTGCACCCGGGCGCGTGCACCAGGACGGAGTCGCCGCCGCGGCGCTTCAGATTCTTCTCGAGGCACGCGAGATCGTGCGGCGTGCCGCCGAGGCCGTGGATCAGGACGTACAGGTGCGTCGGGCCCTCGGGGTGCTGCGCGTTCTCAGCCTCCGCGAGGACGGCGAACGAGCGCGTGCGGCGGCGCACGCCCGCGGCGCGAGGAGACCCGGGCGCGTGCGTCGCGAGCGTCTGATGATCCATCGGCTCGAAGAATATGCTCGACAGCTGCGCGCGCGCGCCGCCCGCGCGTCTCGCCTTGCGATCGGAGATCTTCGCTCTCCAGTACGAGACGTCGAAGGCGTGGAACATCCCGCTCACGAGCGCCATCGCGGCGATGGAGAGGATGCGAAGGACGAGGAGGAAGCGGAGGAAGACGACGAAGTAGAGCCCGCGGATCGCCCAGATGATCAGCGAGAGCGTGAACTCCCACATGCGCCGATCGCGGCCGCGGAGGAGAGGACGACGACGACGCGACGACGACGACGACGACGCGACGACGACGACGCGACGACGACGACGCGACGACGGCGAAGCGACGGCGACGGCGGCGCCGCGAGCCTCGGACACGAGGATCGACCCCTTCGCCGCGAGTCGTGGATATGCCCTGTCGGACGATCGGGGGTCGGGTTTCGAGAGGCGGTTTCGAGCGCGCGCGCGGCGATTTTCTTCGAGAAGATTCCTCTTCGTCGCGTCGCCGCGTCGCCTTCGTATTCTTCTATCATATCATACCGTCTACCCTCGCGCCTATCGCTCGATGCTACCACCTAGACGCGCGTCCGTCGCCGCGTCGTCGCCGTCGCGTCCTCACTCCGGCTCGCCCTGCCCGAAGTACCTCCCCGCAATGGCGTAGCACACCTGCAGCCGCGGCAACGACGGATCCGTCGCGCGTCGCGTCGAGGCGCGCAACTTGGACAGCGCCTTCGCCGCGGCTCTGATCGCCGCGGACGTCTCCGCGTCCAGGGGGAGGCCCACGCGCGCGGACAGCGCGAAGAACCACGCCGCGCGGCGTCGCGAGAACGATATCGGCGACGGTTCAGGGGACGAACCGTCGCGGTCGCCGTCGTCGTCGTCGTCGTCGTCGTCGTCGACCGACGCTTCGATCGCGCGCGCGTGCTCGCGCAACAACGCCGCGCTCGTGAGGTCGTCGATCTCGAGCAGGAGACTCTCGTGCGCGAACCAATGCGGCGAATGTCCATCCCCTGAACCGTCGTCGTCGTCGTCGACGACGACCTCGTCGTCGACGACGACCTCGTCGTCGTCGTCTTCGCCCGCCAGCGCCGCGTCCGACGCCTTCGTCGCCGCCGCCGCCGCCGCGCGCGCGCCGTCGCCGCCGCCGCCGTCGTTCCCGAGCCGCGCCATCGCGCGCGTCATCGCCGCTCGGACGTCCGAAAAGTCCGCGAGGAACGCGTCGCGCCACGCGCGGTCCATGATCGCGTGCGGCGGCGCGGGCACGCACGCGGCGTTACGCTGCGCGCGCGACAGCTGGCTCCCTTTACGCGACGCGGACGCCGCCGCGAGTTCGCGCCTTCGATCGAGCGACGCCGACGCCGACGTCGACGTCGACGACCGCGACCGCGACTCCGGCGGCATCGAGGACGACACCATCACGTCCGGTACCTGCTTCGCCTCGTGCCTCACACGTCGGAGGTACTCCAGGCCGTCCATCGGAGGGCCGGAGTCGAAGTCTGGGTCGCCGTCCGCGGGCAGCGCCGCGACGCGCATGCCGGCGTCGTCGTCTTCGGAAGACGACGACGACTCCGCCGCGGCCGCGGTCTCATTCTCCTCCTCCTCCTCATCCTCGGGCTCGTCGTTCCAGGTCGCGATGGTCGCTTCGCCGCCGGCGTCGCGCGGCGTCCATCGCGTCGCCGTCATCTGCGCGGGAGGGATGGGTATGGGTCGCGAACGAACGAACGTCAGCGCGGCGGCTCGCGGGGCGGCGCGGGCGGGTTCCGTTTCGTCTCGTCTCGGAGGAGGAGAGAATTGACGATTGTCATCGACGACGGCGCGACGGATCGAACAAGTACCGTCCGTCGCGGTGTACCTCCCTCGAAGGGAAGCGCCGCGCGCGCGAGGAGATGTGGCTGCGTTTCAAGAGGAAACATCGTCGTGGGCGTCGACGGCACCCTTAGGATTATACGCAGCGCGCGCGAGGAGAAGCCGCGAGACGAGCGACGAGATCTGGCTAGGGATCACCGGGCGCCGACTTCGCGCCCGACGGCGGTTCGCGCACCTGCTCCGGTCGTCGTCGTTCGCCGTCCGCCCGCGCGGCTTCCTCACGACGACGTCATGTCGTCGCGGTGAACGGACGCGCGCGCGTCTTCGATGCGTCCACGCGATGCGTGCGCGTGCTGGCGGCGCGAAGGGGTGTGATGAGAGGGAGCTCGAACAGAAAGCGAGAACTCGCTGCGTGTGAGACTGGACAGCTGTGTCTTGGAGGCACTTTTCCGCGGAGACGCGTCGGAACGCGCTCGGGGACGCTCCCGTTCGCGCGGAAACGTTCGTCGTGAATGATACGTACAAATGGGCGCTATTCTTTCGTTCGTCTAGGCCGCCGCGAGCTCGAGCTCGAGTCTGTCCACTGACACTCGCGCGTCGGAAACGCCGCGCTCCGCCGCGAGGCGGTACCACTTCAGCGCCTCCGTTTTGTTCTCCGCCACGCCGCACGAGCGGAGTTCGTAGATGCGCCCGAGAGCGTGTGCAGCTCCTCCTGATCCCAGCTCCGTCGCCTTGACGTAAATTTCAACTGCCTTTGCTTCATTTTTCTCCACGCCATCGCCGTACCTGTAGCACGACGCGAGCCTACAGGTCGCGTCGGCGTGCCCACACCCAGACGCTCTTTCCCACCACTCCTTCGCCTTCGTGTAGTCTCGGTTCACGCCGTACCCGAAGCGGTAGCAGTATCCGATCTCGTTCATGGCAACGGCGTCTCCACGATCAGCGGCTTTACGCAACCAGTAGAGCCTCTTCTTCGTCGAATGTACAAGAATTGTATGGGTATCATCGAGCAACATATGTACAAGAATTGTATGGGTATCATCGAGCAACGCCCTCGGAGTGCCAGGTAACGACGCGTCTGCCTTCTCCGCGTCCCTCCACACCTTGCTCACCGCGGAGAGGCGAATGCGGTCTGTCGGGTCGCCCCCGAGGTGCGAGAACACGACGGCGGCGACGTTCTCGGGGATTTTGTTGAAACCGGTGCTCGAGCGCGTCCGCATGGCTCGGATCTGGGCGGGGGGCGGCGGCGGGGGGAGGGGGGCGCGAGAAAGTGAAGAGTCGTAGCTTCTGAGCACTCGCTTTTGAAAGGTCGCGCGCGTGACGAGAGCTCGCCACTCCACTCCGCGCGCGACGCGACGACCCCATGAAGACCCCGGATTCGAAGCCCGCGAAGCGCCGCCACGCCGCCGCCACGCCGCCAACGACGAGACCGACGCCGCCGCCGCCGCGGCCGCCGACGTTCGGCGAAGTCCTCCCGCTCGCGGTGTCGATGACCAAGGCGCTGCGCGTCGCCGCGAGGCGCGACGCCGAGCGACGAAAGCGCGAGCTCCGCGCGCTCGGCGAGCTGCGACGACGGCTCGACGCCGCGTGCGTCGCCGCGGAGGACGCCGCCGCGGAGGGCGACGTCGTCGGGAGGCGCGGCGGAAGCGCGAGATCCGCGCTGTTGCTGCGCGCGGCGTGGGTTACCGGCGACGACGGCGACGGCGACGACGACGGCGGCGGGAGCGACGACTTCCGCTTCCTGCGCCGCGCGAGGGCGTATCGCCTCGCGAAGCTGACGACGACGACGACGACGACGACGAAGCCGTCTGCCCCCCCCGCGCGCGGAGGCGCGATGAAGCCGCCGGCGTCGGAGCCGTCGAGGTCCGCGACGCGAGCGAAGGACGTCGCGCGCGCGGTCGACGACGCCCCGGACGCGTTCGTCGCCGCGGAGCTCCTCCTCGAGGTTGTCGGCGTCGGCGACGGCGACGAAGGCGAAGGCGGCGGCGGCGACCCGCGCGTCGTCCCGCTTCCCGAGGAGACCCTGCGCGAGTACGTCGCCGGCGCCGTGCGCGTCATCGCGGCCGCGGCGTCGAGAGATCGCGACGACCGAGAGCGCGCCGCGCGGGCGACCGGCGGACGACGCGCGGCCGGCGCCGCGAACGCGGCGGGCGGCGCGGCTTCCGCGACGGCGCTCGCGCGCGACGTCGCCGGCGCGCTCCTCGACGCGTCGCTCGCGCTGCGCGAGCGGCGCGACGACGGCGGCGGCGACGCCACGTTCATCGCCGCCGCGGCGGCGCCCATCGCGATCGCGATCGACGCGATCGTTCGAGACGCGCGCGCGTCGTTCGCGGCGGAGCTGTTGACCGCGGCAGCTTCGACGATTGAAGCGCGGTTCAAAGACGCGTTCGAACCGGTTCCTATTCGCGCCGGCGTCGCCGTCGTCGCGCCCGCGACGCCGCGGCTGTCGCGCGCGATCGAGAGCCCGATCGAAGAAGCGCTCGTCGCGTGCGATCGGCTCGAGTCCTCGGGCGTCGCGTTCGCCGTCGCCGAGCGCGTCGTCGCGCGGTTCGGGCGCGTTCTTCTCACACTGGTTCCCGTACGACCGCGTCGGCGTGGTGAACGCCGTTCCTTAAGGACTTTCTCTCCCGGCGGCGCATCTCTCCGCCCATCCCTCGAGTTCAATCCCGACACACCTCGATGCCTTTCATTTCCGCTTCTGACGCCTTTGAACTCCACCCCGACGTTCGCTCGTATGGACCCTCGACCCTCATCAGCCGCGTCGGACGCGCCGCCGCCGCACGCGAGGAGGCCGACCCCGCGGCCGGCGACTTCGCGGCCGCGACGGAGGCGCTGACGACGACGCGCGAGCTCCTGACGCGCGCCGCGCGGACGACGCGCGAGCGCGCGAGAGGGCGCGGTCTGGCGCTGTACGTCCTTCGCGCCGAGCGACTCGCGGCGATGGCGCTGGCGGCGTCGGACGCGATGCGCGCGACGACGCGATGATAGGGCCCTACGATGAGGAGTGCCTACGTTCCTTTACTGTGCGCGTGCGTACACGTACTACGGCGAGTAAGTTGTTACTTCCGCTCTCGCGATCAAATGCCTATTCGTCCCCATCCTTTCGGGGCCGGGTTCACCCACTCCGTGTCGATCAAGTCCGCGTCCGCGTTGGCTTTCACGAGCGCCGCGTACGTCTCCAATTTCTCCGCCGCGTCCGTCGCTGCGGCGCGACGACGAGAGGGAGGGGATACGTCGAGGGTGGGTCACCACGATTGGTCAGCGGGCGATCGTATCCGAGTAGATGTGATGATGTGTATGTAAATGTGTGGTCGATATTCGCGCAAAATGACACGTGTCGGCATCAGATCGCACGCGACGCACCGTTCCCGAGCAACCCGCGCGCGGTGACGCCCTTCGTCGCGAGCCCCTCGTCCAACAGCTTCAACGCGTACAGCACGTCGATCGACGGCGGCGCCCTCGGGTCGTTCACGCACGAGTACACCAAGCACAGCGGGTCGTCCGGGTTGTTGAAGTCCGGCTGCAGCGCTCGCCCGAGCGGGCCGGTCTTCTCCGGGAGAAGTTTCCAGAGATCTTCGCGGTCGCGCGCGAACGGCGATCGCTCGGAGGAGAGGTATCGATCGAGCCCGCGCGCGGTGACCCAGAACGCGCCGAGCGCGTTCGCGTGCAGGCGCGATTTGAGCGCCGCGCGCGTCGACGAAGCGAGCGGCGCCGCGATCGCGAGCTCCGGGTCGTCGTACGCGAAGTCGCCGTCGTCGCTCGCGGAGGCGGACGACGACGTGGCGTCGCCGAGGGCGTCGCGCAGCTCCGAGGCGACGGCGGCGAGCTCGACCGCGACCGCGTCGAGCGCGGCGACGTAGTCCGCGAGCGGGAGCAGCGGCCCGCCGACGGCCTCCGCGGCGGGGCGGACGGACCCGAGCGCGGCGGCGAGGACGCGCGGCGGCGACGCGAGGGAGACGCCCGTCGCCGTCGCCGTCGCCGCGCCGACGACGGTGCCGAGAAGGATAGATCGTCGCGACGACGACGACGAAGACGACGATGACGACGACGACGACGCGTCGCGGTCGCGCGGCGGCGGCGCCGACGTCGCCGACGCCGACGCCGCGACGTCGCGCCACGGTCTCGAGCGACGCGATACCGCGCGCGTGAGCGCGCGGGAGGCGGCGCAGGTCGTCGTCATCGCGCTTCGACGAGTGTTGACGGCCTCGTTCCGGAAGCCCCGGACGAGCGACGCACAGCTGGCAGGGCTGGTCGGGCGCGGTCTTGTCAAGAACGAACGACGCTTCCGGTCAGTCCCGCGTCGCGGCGACTCGCGCACACCAGCGCGCGCCCGCGAGTCGACGCCGCACGCCCCGCGCGGCGCCGCTCGCACGCTCTCCCCGAGCGCGCGCGCACCGCGGTCGAGCGGAGTCCCGCGTCGTCGCCGCCGCCGTCGCCGCCGCCGCCGCGTCGCGTCGGTCGCGTCGGATCTGCCACCGGAACGTCTCGCGCTTCCTCGAGAGGCGGACGTCCGTCCGCGCGCGATGATCCCTCGACGGAAGGTCGACCGCGACGCCAAGCTGGACGAGCTCGTGGACAATCGCCTCCTCGCGGACCTTCGAAGGCGCGTCTCGGCCCGTGATCGACTCTCGCCGGTGGCGCGCTGCCCTCCTCGCGTCGTCGTCCTCGTCCCGCGGACCTCCTCGAAGGTCAACATCGATCGCCTCGCCTCGCCCGCGCCCTCGACTCATCGATCATCCCCCCGCGCCCGCCTCCTCCGCGGAACAGGCACCCGCCGCCGCTGAGCGACAAGAGCAAGAACGAGAACGGAGGGAAAGCGAGCGAGGACGTCCTCACGTCCATGGCGCGTCGGCTGGTGCGCGCGTCCCCGAGCGCGTCGACCCCCCGCCCCGTCGCGGCGTCTCGCGCGAAAGCGACGACGCGCGCGCATTCGCATTCGTCCCCCCGAGTGCCGACACGACATCCGGATATTCAGTTTCCGTTCCTCGTCCGTCCCGACGCGTCGCGTCGCGTCGCGTCGCTCACCGCCCGAGCCCTTCTCTCCCCGCCCCTCCCCTCGCCGATCGACTCGATCGCTCCACCCGCAGGGCGGTCTCGAGCGCGAGGTCATCAGCCTGAGGAGCGCGAATCAGCGCAAGACGGAAGACCTCGCGCTCGCGCGCGACGAGTGCGAATCGCTGCGTCGGAGACTCCGCGCGCCCAGAGCCGTCGGCGGCGCGCCGAACGGAGGGTTCGTCGCGTCCGACAGACACGTGTCCGTGTCCGACAGACGCGGTGGCTCCCCGACGTCGTCCAGCGGCGGCGACGCGCGCGACGACGACGACGAGGAGGAGGAGGACGAGGACGAGAGAAGGGCGCTGCGGTCGGAGATGGAGGCGCTGACGCGCGCGCTCGCGAGCGCGGAGGGTGAAAACCGCGCGATGAAGCGTTTTTTGAAAGACTACGGAATGACGTGGGTGGGCGAACCCGATCGCGGTGGCGGCGCGGGCGATGAAGAACGTCGCGGCGGCGCGATCGACGGACGGCGGCCGCGCGAGAGGAAGGTGAAGTCGACGCGGCTGGAGCGAAGAGCCGCCGCGGCGAGGGAGGAACGCGTCGACGGCGGCGGCGCGCCCGGCGCGGGCGCGGGAAGGAAACTGGGCAGTCGCGGCGACGCGAAGTCGAGGTCGCGTTCGCCACCGTCGGACGAGGATGCTACGGCTCCCGCGAGCGTGCCGTGCGGCGCCGCGCCCGCGTCGCCGCCGCCGTCGCGGAGAGCGTCCGCCGCTGCGAAGGCGTCGATGTCGTCGGCCACGGAGAAGGCGGCGACGACGACGACGACGACGGAAAAAGAAACCAAATCTGTGCGCGGCGGCGGCGGCGGCGGCGGCGGCGGCGACGCGTACGCCGTGGACATGACGAAACTGCTCAAGTCCCTGAAGGAGCTCAACCACGCCGCGGGCGACGGCAAGGGTGTGGTGCAACAGTCCAGCAACGGCGAACGGAAGCTCGTGATGCCGTCCGCATTGCCGCTCACGCTGTTCAAAGACGGGTTCATTCTCCGCGACGGTCCGTTTCGAGCGTTCGACGGCGGTGGCGACCCCGCGCGAGGGAAAAGCAACCGCGCGTTCGTGACCGACCTCATGGACGGATACTTCCCGTCCGAGATGAAGCACACGCACCCTGAGGGCGTGCCGTTCAAGTTGATCGATAAGACGAGCGAGGCGTTCGACCCCGGGTTCAAGGCGTTCAGCGGCGTCGCCGCGCGACTCGACGGCGTCGTCGACGGCGTCGGCGCGAAGGCGGCGTACCACGTCGGACGCCGCGGCCACGGCGGCGAGGGCAAGACCGCGGCGTTTCTCGCGAAGCTCCCGGAGAAGGTGATACGAGACGGGAACGTGATCGACGTCCGCGGCGACATCGCGGCGTATTGCGGTTCGAAGCCCGGCGGCGGCGGCGGCGGCGGCGTCGTCGACCTAGACACGACGTGCCGTCGGGAGCACTTCATCGCCGGCATGGCGGCGGCGGCGGCGAAGACGAACGACGGTTCAGTTTATGAACCGTCGCGGCGACCGGCGGTGTCTCCGAACGAGGTGACGACGCTTCGGGTCAAGGGCATGGACGGACGGCGGATGTACGCGTTGACGTTACGAGCGTCGGACACCGTCGGAAAACTTCGCGCGTACCTGAAGCGCGCGACGGAGGAGGACGAGGACGACAAGAACGTCGGCTTGGGATTCGAGATACGAGGCGCGTACCCGCCGAGGGCGTACGCGGACGACGACGAGACGCTCATGGAGGCGGGGCTCGTGCCGAACGCGGCGCTGTTGCTCAAGCCTATACCTTTATAGAGAAGATCAGAGAGGACTAGTAGACTAATAAGTACGTACACGTAGGACTTCCGGGAGCGACGCCGCGGCGACGCGCGGACCGCGACGAGACGCCGCCGAAATTCGTCACCACGAGACGAACATTCGCACGGTCTCGTCTATCCCGCGCCTGCACACCGGACACTGCTTCACGTTCTGCGCGCACCGCCAGCACATGAGCGAGTGCCCGCACGGTTTCAACACGCTCTCCACGGGGGCTTCCATGCAGATTTTGCACGTGAACCCTCCGCCGCCGTGCCCGCCGAGGCCGCCGCGTCCGAACCCGTGCTTCAACGCGTCCACGATCCGCAGCCGCGGCCCTTTCGGCAGCCCGATCTCTTTCATGTCCGCGTCGGACATCAGCGCCAAATCCGCGACGGTCGTGACCTCCGCCTCGCTCAAGGTCTCGACGTGGTTCGACAGACCGATGTCGAGCATGAAGGTCTTGATCTCGTCCGTGCATCGATTCCTCGGCCCGGACGCCCTCCGCCACTCGAGAAACTCCCTCGTCTTTTGGTTCAACCGCGACGTGGACTTCCGCAAGGCGAGCGCGCTGTTGCCGGCGCCGCCGCCGCCGCTCGTCCCGGTCCCGTTCGAGTCGCGCAGGTCGCCCCCCGAGCGGCTCCGCGACGGCGGCGGCGAGTCGGCGGCGACTCCGTCGGCGAGGGAACCAGCAGACGACGACGACGCTTTCTTTTTCGGCGGCGTCGTCATTCCCCGCTCTCTCCCCGCTCTCTCCCCGCGTTCGTTCGCGTTCGCGACGACGACGTCCGCGCGCGCCATTCCGCACGCCGCGCAGACGCTCTTCGCCATCGGATTCAGCAGCGTGCACACGCTGCAGCCCCAGTGCTTCCCGGAGACGCTTCTCAAACGCGCGCGTCGCGCGTCGCGGTCGCGGTCGCGGTCGCCGTCGCCGTCGCGGTCGTCGCCATCGTCTTCTCCCGCGGCGTACTTATTCCTTCTAACGCCGTTCCGTCGACCGGTATTATTCCCCGACGACGACGCATTGCTACCCCCCGACGGCGGCCCGTCGGTGGCGTCGCTGGGCGCGTCCATGTTCATGACCGGGTCGCCGTCCTCGACGTCGTCGAACCGCGCGGCGGTGAATCGATACTTGGGGCCTTTTTCCGAGCGATCAAGAAACCCGCTCGCGGCGGTGTCGCCGTCGACGTTGAACCTCCCCAAGTGCGCCAACAGCTTCGTCATCCCGTGCTCTTTGATACCCGCGACGACCACGCCCGCGTCTTTGCTGTTCACGTTCAGAAGCCGGTACAGATATTCCGCGGGGACGAACATCTGCGGAAACCGAGACACCAACAGCTGAAACTCGCTGAATCCCATGCGTTTCGTCGCGCCCATGTTCCGCGCCATGAGCTCCACCTCGCGCTGAAGCTCCTTCGGGTTCCCCGGGATGATCGGGTTGTACGTCGACGGCCGCGCTCGAAACGCGAGCTTGATCTGCGACCGCGGTTTCGGCTTGTACTGCGAGTGGTCGGAATCTAAAACCGCCTTGACCGCGCTGAGGAGCTCAAACTTATCGAGCGAGCCGTCGCCGTCCAGGTCGATGAGGCGATACGCGAACTGTATGCGTCGCTCGAACGTGTCCACTTGGAACTTGGACAGGCCGTACACGAACTCTCGGAAGCCGATCTCGCCGGAGTTGTCGAGGTCGAATATCTTCACGAGGCGGTCGCAGAAGATGTCGGGCTTCAAGCCGAAGATGCGCGTGAATCCCACCCTGTCGAGCTGCCCGGCCAAGTCTGGCGCGCCGTCGAGGAACATGGCGTGCAACCGCGCGAGCGCGTCGTGGAATCGTCGTTCGCTGACGGCGTCCTTCTTTCCGCCCGCGCTGCTCGCCATCGGTGACCCGGGCGCGAAGCCCTTAGCCTCCCTCGCTTCCGTGAAGAACCGGAACGAATCCCGCCGTCTGAGCGCGGCCGCGAAGGCGTCCTTGTTCTGGTACTTTCCCTCCGCGTTCTCGAGCTGATGATCGATGCACCCGAGGCTCACCTGCAGGGACTGGCACCCGCCCATCCTCTCGCGACGACTGGAGGAGGGAGGGAGCGGAGGGAGGGTTCGACGACGGTTACCGCGCGTCGGGCGTGGACGCGCTGGGTTTCATGGCTCGCTTTTCGCGAGGCGCGCGCGGCGCGGCGCGGCGCGACGATCTGTGAATGGCCCCTTCGCCCGTCCGACTGCTGTTAGTTGTCCGACTGGACGAAACCGCCTCGAGTCGATTTCGCCGTTGTTAGCGGCGACCGCCATTCGATCGATGCGCGCCGCGTGCTCCGCGAGTCGCGTCGCCCTCACCGCGGCCCGTCGCTTCCAACAGCGCGCGTCTACTCCTCATCCTCATCCTCTCGCACCACCTCTCCACTCGCGCCCCCACCCCCCCGCGTCGCGCTTGAGATCCACGATGGCGGGCACGGGCGACGAGCGCGCCGCGGCGATCGAAGCCGCGCTCAAGGGCATGGAGAACAGCGGCGAGCCGACCATCTTCGACAAGATCGTCGCCAAGGAGATCCCCGCGACGGTCATCTACGAGGACAACCTGTGCCTCGCGTTCCGCGACGTCGCGCCGCAGGCGAAGACGCACTTCCTCGTGATCCCTAAGATCCGCGCGGGTTTAACGCGCCTGAGCAACGCGGAGGAGGAGCACAAGGCGCTGTTAGGGCATCTCCTGTTCACCGCGCAGAGAGTCGCGAAGGACGAAGGACTCGGGGAGGGGTTCCGCGTCGTGATCAACGACGGCGTGCAAGGGTGCCAGAGCGTGTACCACCTGCATCTGCACGTGTTAGGCGGGCAGCAGCTCACGTGGCCGCCGGGGTGCGGCTGACTGCGAGGAGGAGGAGGAGGCGCGGTGACGACGAGAGGGAAGTTATGAATCGAACGAAGAAAATGGTACGCATCCGTCGCGTCGCGTCTACGACGCCTATTTCATCGTCACCGTCCGTCGTCTATCGTCAGTCCGCCGCCGGCTGTATCTCCGACATCAGCTCCCCCTTCGGCTCCGTCGCCGCCGCGGCGGCGTCCGGCTCCGCCTTCACCGGCGGCGCCGCGGGCTGACCGTCCGCCGCCGCCGCAGCCGCCGCCGCCGCAGCCGCGCCCTCTCCTCCCCCTCCCTCGCCGCCCGGCGTCGGCTTCGGGTTCGCCGCTGCCGCGGCGTCGAACGCCGCCCTCGCGTCCCCGTCGACGTCCCTCCCCAACGCCTTCGCCAACGCCGCGATGTCGAACGTCGCGTCCGCGGCGCGCAACGCCCCAACGACGTTTTCGACGCCTTTCAAAAAATCCTCCACGAGCGCGTCGGCGAGCGGCGGCACCTCTGGGACGCGAAGGAACACGTCCTCGTCCGCTTCGTGGTACAAACGCGCGTTCGTCGCGATCTGTTTGACGTCGTCGATGACCGCGTCCACGGAGACGTAGCCGCCGCCTCTGGACAGGTTTCTGGATATCGTGCCGAGGTCCATCTTGCGCGACACGAACTTGTCGTAATCCGGGAGAATTTTCCGCGTCACCGGGGCGCAAAACGCCTGGTACTTCGGCTCCGACTTGACTTTGTTGATGACGTCGGATATGACGCCATCCCGGGAGTCGTTCCGGAACCGTGACGTCGTCCCAAGCCTGGATTTCAGCGCCGCGGCCTTCGCCTTACCGCCGCCGCCGGACGCCCTCGGCGGCGGCAGCGTCGGCTTTTTGAGCGACAGCGCGATTTTCAGCGACTTCCGCGGCGCCTCCGCGGCGGCGGCGTCGGACGCTTCCTTCCCCGCGGCCAACGCGGCGAGATCCTGCTGCGACACCCCGCTCGTCTTCTTGAGTTCTTCGAGCTTCTTTCTACGCCGCCGCACCTTCTCCATCGTGCGCTTGCGCAACCGGATGAGCTCCTCTTTCTCGTCCAAAGTTCCGTGGAAGTTCGGCGCCTTGATGGTCTTCGCGGGTAACCCCTCCCCGGACTGCCTTCTCGCGGCGCCGCTCGCGCCGCCCGCGGCGCCGCCGTCGCCTTGAATACCGATGCTCTCCGCCTCGACGCCGTTCGGATACAGAATCGTCATGACCGCCTTCTCCGCCGCTTCGAGATCTACCGTTTTGCCGTCGTCTTTTAATCGCCTGGCTTTCATCCACGCGTCCCCGACGGCGGCGCTGACGTCGTCTTCAATCTTTTCCACTCGCCCGTCCGGGTACGTCCGCGTGATGATGCGTTTGAGCTGTAAACGCTTCCCCGGCGGCGGTTTCGTTGGGTCCGGCGCGGCGTCCTTCGCCGCCGCGGCGGCGGCGGCACCCCCATCGGCAACCCCCTCCGCGGCCGCGTCCTCTTTCTCTTTCATCATCCGCCGCATCTCCTCGAGCTCTCGACGTTCCTCGTCCTCGTCCGGACCGTCGCGTTTGTCCTTGTCCATCGCGCCCTCGAGCTCGTCCGCGAGGGAGTCGTCGGACTCGGACTCGTCGCTGCTGCTCTCGTCGTCGTCATCGTCGTCGTCGTCGCCGTCGATGTCGTCGCCGTCGGACTCGTCGCTGCTTCCGCCGCCGCCGCCGCCGCCGCCGCCGCCGCCGCCGCCGCGCGCGGCTTTTTTATCGTAAAACTGCTTACGCATCGCCTTGTAAATCTTATTCGCGGCGTCGTTCTGCTCCTGCATCTGCTGCGCGATGCCGACGCGGAGCGACCGCGCGAAGCGGCTCAGGCCTTCGTGCGCGGCGTTCTTATCCGCGGTCGCCGCGCCGGAGAGCTCGCGAATCAACCCGATGCGTTTCCAGCGGTGTAATTTTTTGATATCCGCGAGAGGGACGCCGAACCCGGTCAAGATGCGTTCCGTCTGCGGCATCGTGAGCTTCCTCAAGTCCGCGTCCGTGCCCGTGACCGTCCCGGGCTTGACCTTCGCGGTCGTCGGCATGTCCGGGTCCTTCGGCGGCTGCCGTCGGACGTAGTGATAAAATTTCCCGGTTTTCTCCCGCATCTTCCGCGACGCGTCCAGATGAAGCACCGCTCTGCCGCCCACCGCGGCGAGAAACTCCGTCGTCTGCGCCCACGGCTGCAGCTGCAGCATGAGCTCCAAGTCGCGGAACCGGTTCCTCTGCGCGATCGGCGTGGATCTGTAAATCATCTGAAACGCGTTGAGCATCTGCGTCGCGGACGTTCCCATGAGCTTGCGGATGCGATTGACCTCGTCCGCGGTGCGTCCGCGTTCGAGCTTACTCCTCGCCGCGCGCATCGAGTCAAACGCGCAAACGTCTTCGGGCGGGCACATCCTGTGGAGCATCAGGTCGTCCTCGAAGCGATACGTCGGGTTTAACTCGAACTCGTCCGCGTCGTCGTCGTACAGGTCGTCCGCGCGTCGACGCGACCCGGGAGGGCGCACGGGGAGCAGAATCTTTTGACGGATCCGCCGCTTGATGTCCTTACCCTGAATCGCGCGGTGGAACATCTTCTCGATGTCGCTCACCTTGACGCGCATCTCTGACTCCGGGACGCGGTCCGCGCGCTGCTTGAGCAGGCTGAATATGCACGCCGCGTTCACCGCGCGCTCTTCGAAGTCGCGCAGGCGGTCCGTGTTCGGCTGGAACACCTCGACGTGCGGCTCCTCTTGTCCGACGACGAAATGTTCCGTGACCTCGCGAAGCGAGAGCTCGCCGTGCGGCCCGCGAATGAGAATGTACAAACCCTCGTCGGATTTGATCCGCCGCTGGAATATGGGCGCGCGGAATAACGTCGTCTCCAACGCCTCCTGCGGCTGCCCGGGCGGCAGCTCGCTTATGAACGGCGACGACGCTTCCGGTCGCAGGTCCACGACGTGGCGCGTCCCCCCGTGCGTCAGCGCTCGGCCCGTCGTGTCGCCTTGCGTTTTTCGCCGGTAGTACGTCACGCGTTTCGCGCCCATGCCAACCTTCGCGATCAACGGCGGATCCTTCTCCGCGTACGACACGAGCATGAGCTGGCCGTTCGTCGCGCTCAGATCCGAGAGGTCTTTCATCGCGCTCGCGACCGCTTCCGCGGGGTCGCCGGCGGTCACCGCGGCGGCGGC
>NW_003315889.1:1126818-1129234 GCF_000151265.4 Micromonas pusilla CCMP1545 | reverse complement strand
CGTCGCGTTCCTTCACGTACGCTTTGTACGACTCGCCCTCCGGATAGAAGACCTGCAGCGGCCCCATGTCGTCCCCGTTCGGCCACTTCTTCCTCACGCGCCTCACCAGCGCGTCGATCGTGTCCGACGGCCGCACCGCGATCTTCGTGATCGGCGAGTCCGTCGTCAGCGACCGCACGTGAACGGTAAACTTTTCATCCTTCGCGCTCTTCTTCATCCCTAAATTCAACGCGATGCGATGCCGCTGCACGTGCGCGGGCGGCGTCATCATCGGAGGCGTCTTCGGCCAGTGCTTAATGTGCTGATGCGGCGCGAACTGCGGCGGGCCCGCCACGACAGCGGTGTTGTATATCCCCTCCATCCGCCCGGGCCGCCCGACGAGGCCTTTATCTTTCTTCCCCGCGCCGTCCATCCCGTCGCCGCCCTTGTCGGCGTCGTCGTCGTCGTCGAGGGAGATGTGCAGAAACGCGTCGAGGTCGTCCGCGGGCTCGAGTGCGCGGCCGGGTTTTACGTCCGCGGCGGCGGCGGCCCACCGCCGCGTCGCGCGCGCGTCCTCCTCGCCGGTGAAGTACGACCGCAGCCGTAAGTACTCGTCGTTCGGGTTTATGAACACCGGGGGAACGATCCGGCGCCCGCCGCGGCCGTCGCCCTCCCACTCGACGTCCTCGAGCCAGTCCCCTCTCGCGAGCGCCTCGTTGCGTCGGCGTAACATCGACGCCGCGGCGCCTTCTCGCGACGCCGCGAAGCGCACGTCGGAGTAGATCCCGGGACCGAAAACGCCCGCGCCGAAGACGTCCGCGGAGCTCGTGTTTTCTTCTTCAGCGTCCGCGTCCGCGTCCGCGGCGGCGGCGGCGGCGGCGGCGGCGTCCGCGGCGGTCGCGTCCGCTGCCGCCGGCGTCTCCGTCTCCGTTGTCTTCGCTCCGACCGCCGCCGCCGCGCCGTCCGCGGGCGCGGCTTCCGAGACGGAGGGTTTCGACCGCGTCGCCGCGTCGCCGCCGCGTGGGTGGGGGTCCCGTCTCGGTTCCCCCCACAGACGCGTGCTCTGCGGGTGACGCGTGAACGGGACAGACTCCGCGGGGAGAAACGCTTCCGGGTCCTCGCCCCACCACTTCCGGACCCCGGTCTTCACGCCGCGGGAGTGTCGAGGGGCGTGGTCGTTCGGAAGCGACCCCGCGGGGACGGCGGACGCGTCGGGCACGGGAGCCGCGACCGACGTCGCCGACGGCTTCGTCGTCGTCGTCGTCGTCGTCGTCGTCGTCGTCGTCGCGGGAGCCTTCCCCGCGGTCGAGCCGCCGCCGCCGCCGCCGCCGCCGCTCGGCGCCGCGGGCTTCTCCTCGGGCTTGCACGCCATGCGAAATACCATTTTCTTCTTCTCCCCGCCGCCCGCCGCCGCCGTGTCGCCCGCGCCCGCCGCCTCTCGCGGGGCCGCGCGCTTCGTCCCCGCCGCCGCCGCCGCCGCCGCCGGCTCCTCATCTTCGTCCGACCCGTCCACCAACACCGCGCCCGCGTTCGCGTCAGCACCGCCGCCGCCGTCGTCGTCGTCGTCGTCGTCGTCCCCCCACGCGATGCCATCCTCCCACTCGACGTGCTCCGCCGGGGTATACCGCGGCATCGGCGCGAAGTGCCCGTCGCCGACGCCCTTCGCGATCCCCGGGTCGTTCGCGTCGTCCTCCGAGACTTCGTCCTCTTCGTACTCGTCGTCGTACGCGTCGTCTTCGTACTCGTCGTACGCGTCGGGCGCTAGCGCTGGCGGCGGCGGCGGGGGAGGCGCGGCGGCGGCGCGACCGGACGTCGCGCGCAGCCTCCGCGCCGCGGCGGCGCGGCGCGACGTCCCGAATCCGTCGTCGTCGTCCTCGTCCTCGTCGTCGTCCTCCCCTCTCGCCCCCCCCGTCTCTCCCTCCGCGTCGAGATCGTCGTCGTCGTCGTCGTCCGCCGCTTCCGCGTCGTCCTCGAGAAGATCGTCGTCGTCCTCGCCGCGCTCGCGCCGCGCCTCCTCTCGGAGCTCGCGCGCTCGAGCGCCCGCGGCTCGAAGCGCCGCGGCGGCGGCTTTCGCGCTCGGCTTTTGCGTCTTCGGGTCGTTCCATACGAGCGAATGTCGGGGTGGAATTCAAAGGCGTCAGGTGGAGTTGATTGGCGCCGAGGGCGGGGATTGAAAGCGAGGGCTGGGCGGAGAGATGCGCCGGCAAACGTCCTTAAGGATCGGCGTTCACCACGCCAACGCGGTCGTATGGGAACCAGTGTATAGAACGCACCTTCGTGACGAGCTCCGTGAACTTGAGGATCGGCCCGCGTTCCTCCTTCGTCCGCGGCACGGCGCGCTTCTTCGGGAGCTCCCACTTCGCCTCCTCCGCGGTGAGCGTCGCGATGAGCGGTACGGCGGACGTCGTGTGGACTTCCGGGACCGCGACCGCGGGGG
>NW_003315889.1:1125911-1126538 GCF_000151265.4 Micromonas pusilla CCMP1545 | reverse complement strand
GGTCGACTCTGAGGATCCCCCGAGCGAATGTCGGGGTGGACTTAAAGGCGTCAGGTGGAGTTGATTGGCGCCGAGGGCGGGGATTGAAAGCGAGGGCTGGGCGGAGAGATGCGCCGGCAAACGTCCTTAAGGATCGGCGTTCACCACGCCAACGCGGTCGTATGGGAACCAGTGTATAGAACGCACCTTCGTGACGAGCTCCGTGAACTTGAGGATCGGCCCGCGTTCCTCCTTCGTCCGCGGCACGGCGCGCTTCTTCGGGAGCTCCCACTTCGCCTCCTCCGCGGTGAGCGTCGCGATGAGCGGTACGGCGGACGTCGTGTGGACTTCCGGGACCGCGACCGCCGGGGCGACGCTCACCGCGGAGGAGGCGAAGTGGGAGCTCCCGAAGAAGCGCGCCGTGCCGCGGACGAAGGAGGAACGCGGGCCGATCCTCAAGTTCACGGAGCTCGTCACGAAGGTGCGTTCTATACACTGGTTCCCATACGACCGCGTTGGCGTGGTGAACGCCGATCCTTAAGGACGTTTGCCGGCGCATCTCTCCGCCCAGCCCTCGCTTTCAATCCCCGCCCTCGGCGCCAATCAACTCCACCTGACGCCTTTGAATTCCACCCCGACATTCGCTCG
>NW_003315889.1:1119753-1125707 GCF_000151265.4 Micromonas pusilla CCMP1545 | reverse complement strand
TCGCCCTCGCCCTCTTCCTCGCCCTCGTCGTCGTAGTCGTCGTAATCGTCGCCGTCGCCGTCGCCGTCGCCGTCGCCCCCGGGCTGGACCGCCGCGAACGTCGCGGCGTCGGCCGCGGGGATCGTCGGCACCGGCGCCGCGCCCGGCGGGGCAGGCGCCGTCGTCGGTCGCTCCTGCGATCGCGACGCGAGGAGGGGGAGGAGGAGGAGGAGCGCGGCGTGAGCGGGAGGGATCGGACGATGGGGCGGGGGAGGGGGGTGGGGGCGATCGAGGCGGAGGCCCGCGATCGATCGACGAGGCGACGACGGGATCGATCGACGCGCGAGGGTTCTCTCGGGGGAGGAGAGGAATGAATGAATGAATCTCGTCGAGGAACGGCGTCGCGACGGACCTCTTCCACGGCGTCGTAGTCATCGTCCTCGTCCTCGAACTGCGCGAACATCGCACTTCCGGGGTCGAACGCGCGGACGCGCGAACCGACCCGTCGTGGATGAGCGTCTCGCGCCGCGCGATCTCGCGCGCGCGGTCGGGCAGATTGCTCTTCAAAAATGACTCCTGTCCGAGTGAACTTCTCGCGTCGAGTTTCTGTTCGAGCGCGCCTCGACGTGTCGTAGTGCCTCTCCGATGTGTCACTCTCCCCCGCGCTCTCCCCACTCGTCATGGCCGCGCTCGCGCGCCGCGCGATCGCTCGCGCGCCCGCCGCCTCCCCCGCGTCGTCTCTCCACCGCGTCCTCGGCGAGCGCGCGACGTCGCTCCCCGTCCGCGCGCGACGCGCCCTCGTCGCGCGCGCCTCATCGCCGGGCGATCCGGGGTGGAACGACGGCAGCGAGACGATATCCGTCGCGCTGGACCGCCCCATGGGCATCGTCCTGAACAGCGGAAGAGACGGCGTCGGCGCGTACGTCGCGGAGCTCGTGGACGGCGGGAACGCCGCGAAGGACGGGTCCCTGCGCGTCGGCGACGTGCTGCTCTCGTGCGGGACCGCGGCGGACGCTGATGAGGCTTCTTCTGTCGTCGCGAAAGATTTCGACGACGTCATGGCGGCTCTCGGCGCGGACCCGGACGCGAGCGCGATGCGCCTGACGCTCAAGCGGTTCAAAGACGGCCCGAACCGGACGAAACCGGAGGGGCGGGTCTGGCTCGAGGGTAACGCGCTGAGAGATGGCGTCACGACGACGCCGTCCGGGCTGCAGTACGAGGTGTTGGAGAGCGGGAGCGGGCCCGCGGGTCGCGTCGCGCTCGACACGAAGTGCGAGTGTCACTGTGCGTCTCCCCTTCCCTCTCGCGTTCGTTCGACGCGCGTCTCCTTCTCTCCTTCCGTGCTCGGTGACGACCAATCGTGTGTGTCCACGTCGACACATCTGCTCGAATCGTACCACGCGCTGACCAATCCTGACCCTCCACCTGGCGCGCGCGCGTCCGAACCGAATCGATCGCCGCAGACGCCGGGACGTTGCTCGACGGCACCGAGTTTGACTCGTCGTACAAGCGCGGGAAACCGCTGACTTTCGCGCCGATGCAGGTCATCAAAGGGTGGACGGAGGCGATGCGGATGATGCGCGAGGGGGACAAGTGGCGGATGTATCTCCCCGCGGAGCTCGGGTACGGCGGGCGAGGCAGCGGACGGTTCATCAAGCCCGGCGACGTGTTGGTGTTTGAGATGCAGATCATCCGCGTGTTGGGGTAGGTGAGAAGAAGCGTTCGCGTTCTCAACCTACGCGACGCGTGACGTAACGTAACGTAATAATATCTGGCGTTATCATCGACGACTTCCCTCGTCGTCGCACTCGCTCGTGATGTCGTCCTATTCGCGCGCTGCGCATCGCGTCGTCCACGTTGATCTCGGTATCGAGGCGGACGCGCCGCGCCGCCGCCGCCGGAGCCGGAGAAGGTTTTCGGTTGGGGTTTTGGTCCGGTTATTTTTTCGTCGCTCGCTCGTCGGATCGAACGCCCCTTCTTCCATCACACGACGACGCACCGCCGACGCGCACGCTTCACCCCGTGCACCGTCCGCGCCATCCCTCGCCCCGCTCGTCCGGTTAATGAGCCTTTCGGTCTGTCGCCACGGCGCGGCCGCGTTCCCAATCTTCACGTCCGCGGCGCGCGCGCACCTCCGCGGCGTCGGCGTCGTTCGCCCTAGGCACCCGGCCCATCGCGCCGCGAGGCGCGCGTTCGCCACGACGACGCGAGCGGAAGCGATGGAGTACGACTACGACGTCTTCACCATCGGTGCGCAATCGCGCATCGTCGTCGTCGTCCCCATTCCCCGCGCGCGATCGATCGCGCGATCGCGCCGTCGCCGTCGTCGTCGCCGTCGCCGTCGCCCGCGCCGTCGTCGTCGTCGTCGTCGTCGTCGTCGTCGTCGTCGTCGACGTCGTCGCGTCGTCCCGCCGCTATCCATCCTGACCGCGCTCCCCCCCCCCCCCGCCCCATCTCGTCGCCATCGCAGGCGGCGGCTCCGGCGGCGTCCGCGCCGCGCGCATGAGCTCCACCGCGGGCGCGAAAGTCGGCCTCGTGGAGCTGCCGTACGCCGCGATATCCTCCGCGACCGCCGGCGGACTGGGCGGCACGTGCGTCATTCGCGGATGCGTGCCGAAGAAACTCCTCGTGTACGGCGCCGCGTTCGAGGCGGAATTCCGCGACGCCGTCGGGTTCGGGTGGGACCACGGCGAGAGCGCGCCGACGTTCTCCTGGGAGCGGCTCATCGCCGCGAAGACGACGGAGATCGAGCGGCTGAACGGCATCTACGGCCGCATCCTCGACAACGCGGGCGTGGACAAATTCGAAGGCGTCGGCAAGGTCACCGGCCCGCACGAGGTCACCGTCACCACCGTCGACGGCGTCGCGACCAAGTACAGCGCGAAGACGATCCTCCTCGCCCCCGGCGGCAGGGCGTGGTACCCCTCGATCCCCGGCGCGGACCTCGGGATCACCTCCGACGAGGCGCTCGCGTTTGAGAAGCAACCGAAACGCGTCCTCGTGATCGGCGGAGGGTACATCGCCGTCGAGTTCGCGGGCATCTTCGCGGGTTTGGGCTCCGACGTGGAGATCATGTACCGCGCGGACCTCCCGCTGCGAGGGTTCGACGAGGAGGTGCGGCAGACGGTCGCGAACAACCTCGAGGGCCGCGGGATCGTCGTCCGCGACGGCGTCAACCCGTTGAAGATATCGAAGAACGACGACGGGTCTCTCTCCGTGGAGACGGACGCCGCGGGCGTGATCGAGACCGACTGCGTGATGTGGGCGACCGGCCGCGTCCCGAACACGGACCGCCCGGATCTCGGCCTGAAGGAGATCGGCGTCGAGCTCGACGCGAAGGGCGCGGTCGTCGTCGACGAGTACTCCAAGACCACCGTCGACTCCATCTACGCGGTGGGAGACGTCACGAACCGGGTGAACCTCACCCCGGTGGCGCTCATGGAGGGCATGGCGTTCAAGGACACGGTCGTGCGCGGGATTCCGACGAAGCCGGACTACGAGAACATTCCGAGCGCGGTGTTCTGCCAGCCCCCGGTCGCGACCGTGGGGATGACGGAGGCGCAGGCGATCGCCGCGGGCCACACGTGCGACGTGTACACGTCGACGTTTACGCCGATGAAAATTTCCCTCGCCGGGAGAGTCGAGAAGGCGTTCATGAAGCTCATCGTGGACGTGGACACGGACAAGGTCATCGGGTGCCACATGGTCGGCCCGGACTCCGCGGAGATCATGCAAGGGTTGGGCATCGCGCTGAAGTGCGGCGCGACGAAGAAGCAGTTCGACTCGTGCGTCGGGATTCATCCGTCGAGCGCGGAGGAGTTTGTCACGATGCGGGACGCGACGAGGCGGGTGGGGCCCAACGCGGAGAAGAAGTGAAAGCGAAGCGACGCGATGTTTTTGAAGCGCGACGCGACGCGACGCGACGCGACTGACGCGACGCCGTCGAAAGGCGCGGCGTCGCGTCGGTCGACGACGCGGCGATGTCATACAGAAGTACTTTCGTACTCGCGCGCGCGCTCCGCGATTAATACCTTCATCGCTCGTCCAGGATCTTGCCCGCGCGGAGGTCGTACCGCGCGTCGCTGTCGCGCAGCCCGTCGTCGCGGAACTTCCCGGACGCGACCGCGGAGGCGAACGGCCCCCAGACCGATTCGGCGCGCGCGGCTCCCTCGGGTTTCCCCCCTCCCTCCGCTTCGCCGTTTGCGTTCACTTTCACTCTCACGCGGAAACGCATCTCGATCGAGCACCGCGCGCGGTGAAACGGCTGCCGCCCTTTCTTGTCCGTGTTTCTCAGCGCTTTCGTGTCCGCCTCGTCCTCGTCCCACGTCCCGGCGCCGTGCCACAGGTCGAACGAGTCGAACACCATCGCGGGGCCCGTCACGAACGCGTGCGCGTCCGACGGCGACAACTCTGGGAACTCAAACGTTTCCAACTCTTCCTCCGTGAACGCTTCTCCTCCTTCTTTACCTCCTCCCTCTTTTCCTCCTTCTCCGCCGCCGCTGCCTTGCCACAGCGGCCGAAGCAGCCGGTTCGTCCCCGGGATCCACGTCTTCGGATCCAACGGGTTGATCCCGCGGACGTTGTACTCTTTCTCCGCGGCGTCTTCACGCATCTCCAACTTTCTCTTCACGAACCCCCACTCTCTCTCGCCGCCGTCCCGGGGTAAACACACGAGCAACGGCGACTGCCAGACTTGCCCGCTCGGGTCGATCGCGCTCCGCGCGATCCACACGTTCACGAAGCGGTACGCGTACGTCTCGCGTTCTGGCATCGCCAGCTCCGTCCACCCCGGCCGCGGCCGCTGCGGCGTCCTCGGATTCGTCCACGAGTCCGGGTCGCGATGCAAACGCGTCGCGAAGTGAATCTTGCTCGACACGACGTGCCCTTCCGGTCGTCGAATCACCCAGTCGATCGCGTCCGTCGCGTCGTCCTCGCCGAGCCACCCGGTCCCGGGGAGGATCTCCACGGCGTCCGCGTCGCCGAAGCGATCGCCGAGCGCCGAGCGCACGAGCGCGGCGCCGGCGTCGAAGAGTTCCGGCCACTCCCCCGCGGCCCCGCTCCCGAGCGCCTCGTTCTTCGTCCAACTCTTCCCCTGGATGACCTCGCGCACGCGCAGCAGCGCGGGGTCATCCGCGCGCGGGAGGGCGACGTAGTCGCCCGCGCGCGCGGACTCGATCGCGGCCCTCGCGGCGTCGTTCACCAGGCATCGCGCGCTGACGGCGCCGTCGAAGTACGGCACGCTCGCGACGCGCGCGCCGCAGTCGAGCGACGGCGACTCCGCGGGCGCGATGAGACGATCGGAGGAGGAGGAGGAGGGCGACTCGCGCGGCGGCGTCGCGACCGCGCGCGCGGCGATCGCGCGGCGTCCGACGTCGCGAACGATCCGACGCGGATTACGCGTTCGGATCGTCGTTCGAAGACGATCTCGATCGAGCGACGCGAGCGACGACGACGAGCGCGACGACGACGCGCGGGGGTTCGCGCGCGCGAGCCCGCGCGCGGTGGACGCCGTCGTCACCGACGCCGCGAAGACCGACATCGCGGCCGCGTTCGGACGGACGGACGCGCGCGCTCGAGTGATGACGCGAGTATGATATCTTCGGACAGGAAAAGCGCGCGCCAGGTGGCTCTTCCCGGCCAATCAGAAAACTTCACAGTATCATAAAGCGCGCCCGGTCAGCCCAGCGAACCCCCTCTCGCGTCCTCCCCCATCTCGCCGCCGCCGCCGTCCCCGCCGCTCCACGCCTCCCACGCGTCGTCCTCGTCCTCTTTCCTGCACGCGCGCAGCCACGGCGGGCACGCCGGGACGACGAAGAGCCGATGCTTACCGCGCGCGTCGTCGCCGCCGCCGCCGCCGCCGCCGCCGCCGCCGCCGCCGTCGCCGGCCACGATGAACCGCGTCTTCCCCGGCGGGCCCGGCGGGCCCGGCGGGCCGACCGGACCGGGCGGCGCGCTGGCGATCGACGTCAGAGGCG
>NW_003315889.1:1078860-1119653 GCF_000151265.4 Micromonas pusilla CCMP1545 | reverse complement strand
GGGCGCGACGGCCTCGGCGGGCGCGGCGGCGGGGGAGGAGACGGAGGGGCCGGCGGCGGCGGCGGCGGAGCGTCCGCGAGCGCTTCGTCGACGGCGACGCACTCGCCTTCATCGTCACTCGCGTACGTCACGAACCCGCACGTCTCTCTCGTGCTTCGGAATATCGTCCGAAGTCCCGCGAACTCGAGCTGCTCCGTCAACGACGCCAACGACGCGGCGCAGAAGCACAGCCCCGCGTTTAAGAGCCCGACGCGTTCGCAGCACGCCGCGGCGTCTCTCGGGGACAGTCGCGGAAGATCGCCGCATCCGTCCTCCACGAGCGCCTGCACCGCCGTGGCCTCGCAAACGAACGGCACGTCCACGTACGCGTATTCGGCGTCGTCTTCGGCGGCGGCGAACGCGGGCGGCGGCGGCGGAGGAGGAGGAGGGGGGAGCGTCGGTCGCGGCGGAAACGGAGGGTACAGGACCGGTCCCCGCGGCGGCGGCGGCGGCGGCGGCGGCGGCGGCGAAAGCGGCGGCGGCGGAAGCGGCGGCGGCCCTGCGAGGGCGAGACGAAACGGAAACGCGTCGGTCAGTCGGTCGTTCGAAAGTCCTTAAGGATCGGCGTTCACCACGCCGACGCGGTCGTATGGGGACCAGTGTGACATAGAACGCGGTCGTACGGCGAGGGACGCGCCCGGCGTCGCCGCGGGAAACGGCGCGCACTGCCACCCTCCCACGACGGTCGCGCCGCACGCGCTCGGCGCCGCGGCGAACATCGCCGCGAAGTTCGCCGGGAACGTCCGCGCCAAGTTGAGCGCGTTGCTCTTACAGAAGCACTCGTCGTCGTTCAGCGCGCGTAACCTCTCGCAACACGACGACGCCAGCTGCGCGCTCGTCTCTCCGCCGCGCGCCGCAAACGCCGNGTAGGAAGCAGCAACGACCACCATCACACCAACGCGACGTCTCCTATGANTAAACCGCGCGCGCGCGCCGCCGCGTCATACGGCGCCGTCCTCCCCCCCCCGCGCCCCACGTCGTCTTCCTCCTCCTCCTCCTCCTCCTCCTCCTCTTCGTTCTCTTCCTCGGGCACGAGCAGCGCTTCGCACCGCGCGCCGACGCGCGCGTTCACGCCGCACCGCGACGGCGCGCTCGCGAGCGCGGGCACCAGCGCGCTCTGCTCCTCCGCGGACGCGCTCAGGAACGGCTCCGCGCAGAAGCACCCGGCGGCGTTCAGCGCGAAGAGCTCGTCGCAGCACGCCTCCGGGGGCGTCGCGGCCGAGGCGGTGTCGCGAGGCGCGCAGAGGTTTGGCAGCGCGCGAAGCCGCGCGAGCGCGCACGCGTCGTTCCCCTGCGCGGCGGCGACGTCGACGCGGAGGAGGAGGAGGAGGAGGAGGAAGAAGACGTCGCGCGCGGGCGCGGGAGGACGGCGGCGCATCACGACGCCGCGCGCGCGCGCGGTTCACTCCTCCGAGACGACGCGTTCGCGTTCAGTTCGTCCTCCTCCGATGAAACGGGAACGGTGAACGGTCGCGACGCGGGATGAGTCGGCGAAAGTGAACCCTCGATTCTCGAGTCGAGCGACCGCGCGCGAATCCAGCGGGAATCCGGCCACCTCGGAAAAGCGTCGCCGGCGAGCGGATAAAGCGAGGGCAATCCGACGCAGGGTTTCGCGGCCGCATTCGACGACCGCGCGCGCCCCCCCCGGTCGCGTCTGCTCTTCGAGAGAACGAGAGTTTTCGCGCTCGCGCGTCGACCCGCGCGCACGTTCGCGTCATGCACGCGATGCTTCGCCCGCTCGCGTCCGCGCGCGCCGTCCGCGGCGGCGCGCCGTGCAATTCTCGCGCGTCATCGTCAGCTCGCGCGAGAGTCGTCGTTCCCGCGCCGCGCCGACGCCTCGCGCCGCCCGCGCGCGCGACCGGCCCGTGCGGCGACGCGATCGACCTCTCCGACCTCTCCAAGCTCCCGGGCGACCCGTCGCTCGTGCTCCACACGAACGTAAACATGGGCGACCGGAAGACGGAGTTCATGAAGGCGGCGTCGAGAGCCATCGCGGAGTCGCTCTCCAAGCCGGAGTCCTTCGTCGCGGTGTGCGTGCTCGATAACCAGTCCCTCATCTGGGGCGGGGAAGAGACCAACTGCGCGCTCGCGAACGTCGCGAGCCTCGGGAGCATCAACAAGGCGAACAACACCGCGCTGAGCGGCGCGCTCGCGGCGCTGTTGAGCGACTTCGACGTCCCATCCGACAGGGTGTACGTAAACTTTTGGGACATCGGCGCGAGAGAAAATTGCGGGTACAACGGCGTGACGTTCGCGGAGGGGCCGGCGAAGCCGAAGCCGCCGCCGCCGCCGGAGGTGCCGGAGCCGCCGACGCCGCCGCCGCCGCCGGAGGCGGTGAAGGAGGAAGAAGCGGAAGACGTCGACGAGGAAGAGGACGCCGAGGACGCCGAGGACGCCGAGGACGACGAGGAAGAGGAGGAGGAGGAAGAAGAGGAGGAGGAGGAAGAGGAGGAGGAGGAAGAAGAAGAGGAAGAAGAAGAAGAGGAGGAGGAGGAGGAGGAAGAAGAAGAAGAGGAAGTAGAAGAGGAGGAGGAGGAGGAGGAGGAGGAAGTGAAGCCGAAGAAGGGCAAGAAGGGCAAGAAGGACAAAGAGAAGCCCGTCGTCGTCGCGAAGCTCAAGAAGCTCTCCGACGAGAAAGTTTTGAAACTGTGGCGCAAGAAGTGCCCCGAGCTCGAAGACCTCTGGGACCTGGACGACGACCCGACGAGCTGGGACGGCCTCACGTGGGACGAAGACGGCGCGAAAGGCAACGTCACGGACATCGACCTCGACGACTGCGGCCTCAGCGGCGTCTTACCCGTCGAGATCGGCGGCCTGAGCGAACTTCGAAGCCTCGCGCTCGACGGCAACGAGCTCACCGGCGTCCCGTCCTCCATCGGCAATCTCACGAAGCTCGAGGAGTTGTACCTGTCCAACAACAACCTGCGGTCGGTCCCGCCCGAGATCGGTAACTGCGTGAACCTCGTCACGCTGTGGCTGAACAACAACGAGCTCACGTCCGTGCCCGCGGAGCTCGGGAACTTGCTCGCGTTGGAGATGCTCGACGTCAGCGAGAACGACCTCACGACGCTGCCCGCGGAGATTGGCGACCTGGAGCTTCTCGAACAGCTGGACATCTACGGCAACTCGGAGAAGATGCGGCTGCCCGCGTCGCTGCAGGAGGATGAGAAGCTCGAGGAGTCGGGGTGTAACATCGTGCGCGAGGACCCGGAGGAGTGATGACGACGAGCGAGGGAGGCGAGAGAGAGAGAGAGAGAGAGAGAGAGAGAGAGAGAGAGAGAGAGAGAGAGAGAGAAGAGAGAGGAGGATTATTTGGACGCGGCTTCAGATATCAGACGCCGCGCCGCGGTCGGTGTAAATTTTTCAGAATCTACTTCACATTTTCATCCCGTTCTACGGCCTACGGCTGCTACGTCTGTCTACGCGTCGTTCTGTCCTCCTCGCGCTTCTCCACGGGCTTCTCGTACTCCGGGAAGACCTCGCCGCTGAGCTTGCTCGCGCGCGCTTTCGCTCTCGCGAGCCGTCGTTCGATCTCGCGCATCCCCGCCGCCGCGTCGACGGCTTTTTTTCTATACCTCGGAATCAGCGTGAGCTGAGGGTCGAGGGTCCATACGAAGCGACGTCGGGGTGGAGTTCAAAGGCGTCAGAAGCGGAGTTGAAAGGCGTCGAGGTGTGTCGGGATTGAACGCGAGGGACCCTGGGCGGAGAGACACTCCGGGAAAAGTCCTCAAGGATCGGCGTTCACCGCGCGAACGCGGTCGTGTGGGGACCAGTGTAAGGAAATCGCGCCTGAAGCTCGAGCCACTCCAGCTTCTGCAGCCACAACACCGCGTCTTCGGTGTCCAAGAGCGACTTCGCGACCGCGTCTTGCGTCGCCCTGAGTTCCGCGAGCGTGCGCGCGACGTCCTCGGGGGCGGCCCCGCGCGCGTCCGCGAGCGCGTTCGCCGCGCGCGGCGCCCACGCGGGATCGTGCTTAGCGTTCCTCGGCGGAACCGTCGACGCGCGCGGGGCGCCGCGTTCGGGCACGCCGACGGGGAGGAGCTCGGGGTAGGAGGAAGACGAGGAGGGAGCGAACGCCGCGCTGGCGGGCGGCGGCGGCGGCGGCGGAGACGGCATCGCCGACGCGGCGGGGCGCGACGCGATGTCGTCAGCGCGAGACGACCGGGGCGTTCGTCGCGGAGTTTCGAGTACAGCTGTACTCGGAGAAAACTACTCGTACTCGTACGCGTTACTAAAAGCGCATACCACAAACTCTCGGCGATCGTGGGACGCTTGTTTATTCCAACCGCGATCGACGCGCCGATCGCCGGCGCCGGCGCCGTCCGCGCCGCGTCTGTAACGCCCGCGATCCGCGCGTTCGCGACGTCGCGCTCGAAGAGTAACGATCAATAGCATATGCAAATTACAACCACGGGTCAACTAGTCGGAAAATCGAACGATCGGTTGACCGCGAAGCCGCGTCCCGTCGTCGCGGCGTCCGCTCTGAGAGAAATCAAATCGTCCACAGTGCAGGAAAGGTGCACCTAAAACGAGTACCGAGACGCGCGATCGCGCGTCCGTCCTCCTCGCTCCGCGCAGCGCTCGCCGGCGCTCCAAAAGCGCGCTTCTCTAACAAATCACCGTCATCTTGTTCGGAATCCACGTCCTCCTCGTGTCGACCGGGCAGCAGCAGATGCACGGGAAGATGAAGAACCCGATGCACAGCGAGATGGGACCGCAGTACTTCTGCTCGTCGTAGTACCCCGCGGGCGACGCGATCATGGGAGACATCACCGCGGGGCGCGCCGCCTGCATGACCATCGGCTGCTGCATCACCGGCTGCTGCATCATCTGCGGCGAATAGGGAAGAGACGACGGGGGATGGGAGGGGAGGCGGTTGAGAGCTCGATCGGCGGAGTGGCGCGGAGAGGAGGGACCCAGATCGCGAAGCTTGGGCGCGAAGCGCGTCGTCCGAACGCGATTCGGTGAAGAAAGAAAGGTCGAGAACGCGGCGCGGAGATCGGAGCGCGATCGCACCGTCGGCTGCGCCATCACAGGCTGCGGCACCGCGTAGACGGCCGCCGGCGGCGCTTGCACGGGGGGAGGGGGGTAGTAGGCCATTCTTGCTGAGCGACGCGCGAGAGTGACGAGGAGGCTCGGCGCCGTCGAGAGCTTGAAGCTGCTTGAAACGGGCCGCGGCGCGGCGCGGCCTCGGCCGCGTTGCTGTAACAGAAGAATCTCGCGTCGCGCGATAGTGTCAACCCCTTTCAATCGGTCGTTTTTCACCGCGGCGCGATCGCGTCGAAAGGCGCTCGCGATCGCGAGCATCGGTCAACAACATAAATATCCTACTATCGCCTCCCACCCCCCCACCCTCCTCACACACGCTCGCTACTGCACGACGAACCGCGCGAAGTGCTCGTACGCCTCGTCCCCCCCGCGCTCGACCTCCCCTTCCCGCACCACGTCGTACTCCACCGTTATCTCCACCGTGCGCTGAGGGTCGACGGGCGACGCGAGCCGACGTCGGGGCGGGCGCGTTGAAAGGAAGCGTCAGAAGCGAAGCGGAGTCGAAAGGCGGGCGGAGAGAGACGCGCGTCGGGATCGAAAGCGAGGGGTAGCGGGCGGAGAGAGGGGTAGCGCGCGGCGGGAGAGAGAGCCCTCGAGGAACGGCGCGCGCCGCCGCGCGGACGCGGTCGCGCGGGGACCAGTCGGCGCGAGGAAGGAAGGAGGACGCGCCTTCGTCCCCGGTTTCGCGCCGGGCGCGGTGGACAGCGCGCCGACTATTCGATCGCCGCGCGTCAACGCGTGCGGCCGCTCGAACATCAAGATCGTCTGGTACCAGTGCGTCTTGGGCTTCATCGGGGACGTCGACAGCGACGCGTGGCCGTAGAAGTCGACGTCGAACCAGAGCACGAGCCCGTTTACCATCACCTCTTCGTCTTCGTCGTCGGCGTCGGCGTCGGCGGCGGCGGCGTCTTCGTCTTCGGCGGCGTCTTCTCCTCCTCTCTGTCCTACTCCCTCTTCTTCTCCCGTTCCTCCTCTCCCCCCGCTCGTCTTCTTCGGCTTCTCGATCACGAGCTCGAACGCGCCGTCCGTCGGCTCGAAAAGGTCTTCAAACCGCACCGTCGCGCAGTCGATCCGCGCGACTTCCGCGGCGTCGGAGACGACGCGCTCCCGCGGCACCGTCGACACCGGCGGATCGTCGCTCCAATCCCGCCGCGTCCGCGCCGCGAGCGACGAGAAGTCGAAACCGTACACGTCGTCCCAGAACCCGACGGCGTCGTCGTACCGCTTCATATCCGACAACGCGGCGACGTGAATCGTCGCGACGTTCGGCAACACCAACCCCCCGGGCTTCATGAACCGATCCCGCGCGTCGATCACCGACGGCAGCATGCTCTCGAAGAGCAACGCGTATCCCATCCACTCGGATAACACGCAGTCCACCTTCTCCACGATCTCGTCCTCGCCGATGTCCTCCATCCGGCCTCGTATGACCTCCACGACGCCGTCGAGCCCGTTGTCCTTGACGATCCTGCGCGCGTGCTTCGCGACGCCGCTGGCCTCAACGGCGTAAACTTTTCTCGCGCCCGCCCTCGCGGCGAACATGGCTAAGATCCCGGTGCCGCATCCGACGTCGAGGACCACCTTGCCTCGCAGCTCGTCCGCGTGCGCCTCGATCGCGGCGAGATACGCGCCCGTGCGCGTCTCGTCCGCGATCATCTCGCGGTGGATCCCGACGCCGCCGTACGAGTCGAAGTACGAGCCGTCCGCGCGGGCGTCTTCGCGCGACGCGTTCAGCATCGCGAGCTCCTCCTCGGAAAGCGCGCCGTCGATGGACCACCCTTCGCCGTCGTCGTAGAAGTCCGGCTCGTCGTCGTGCTCGATGTCGTAGAAGGTGAGCTCGGAGTAGATGTCCGCGGGGTCCTCGGGTTCGCACAGCTCCGGCAAAGGGGGAGACGGCGGGCGCTCCGGCGCGGCGCTTGACGACGCCGACGCCGATTCGTCGGCGGCGGCGGCGAGCGTCGTCGTCCTCCGTCGCGGCGGCGGCGGCGACGACGACGCGCGAGGACGACGACGCGATGAAACGCGCGGCGCGACGACGCGGTTCGACGACGGCGCGCAATCGCGCGCGAGGTGCGCGCATCGCGACGCGGCGAAGCTCACGGAGGCGGACGCCATGCCGTCCGTCGCCGACAGCGCGGCGAGGAGTGATGGATGGAAAGTGCGCATTATCGTTCAGTACGAGGTTTTTTAAACCATCAGACCGATCGATGCGTCGCAGTGTGTCCGGCACCCTCGCGGCTCCCGAGCGCGCGAGATGGGGAAGAAAGGTTTCAACCGCCGGAGGGGCGGCGGCGGCGGCGGCGGCGGCCGCGCGGCGGCGCAGACGGAGGCGGAGCAGTACGCGGAGCTCCTCGAGCTCCTGAGGCGGCACAACGAATCGTCCGAGGCGGAGCGGCGACGCGCGAAGAATCGATCGCGATCGGTCCTCGCGCTCGCGCTCGCGCTCGCGCAGGTGATCCTCGGGATGTTCCTCCTCGCCGCGGAGCAGCTCTTCCCGAAGAAGGAGACGTACGAGCGCAGGCGAGGGCGGACGATGCCGGAGACGACGACCGAGGAGGCGCGCGGACGCGGCGCGGACGGCGGCGACGCGTCGTCCTCGGGGGCGGGGGCGGGAGGGCCAGATCCGAACGCCGAGACGGACGAGCCGTCGATCAAGGTCGCGAGCGACCCGTTCGAGGTCCTGGAGTTGGACGCCACCACCGCGACCAAGGCGGACGTCACGAGGGCGTACAGGAAGCTCGTCGCGAGGTGGCACCCGGACAAGAACGGGCAGAGCGCGGAGAGCGTCGCGATGACGCAAGCCATCAACGCGGCGCGCGCGCAGTGCGTGAAGAAGCTAGAGGGGGGCGTGGAGCGCGACGACGGCGACGAAAACGCGGCCGGCACCGCGGAACGCGGTGACGACGACGACGCGACGGACAGCGACGACGACGTCGGCGGCGCGGACCACGAGGAGAAAGCGAGGCGACGCGCGGAGCGGGCGTACAGGAAAGAGTTGGAGAGGGCGGAGCGCGAATACGCGCGACGGAGGAAAGAGGAACGGAGACGCGTGAGGGAAGAGGCGCGCAAACCCGGGGGGCGGTACCGGCGACAGAAGGCGGCGCACGAGCACGCGCGGAGAGAGAGCGCGAAACGCGAGGCGGAGGAAGGGGGCGGCGCGGGCGCGGAGGGCGAGGGGGACGCCGCGAACGCGAACGCGAACGCGAACGCGACGCGCGTCAACAGGAAGAAGAATAAGAAGAACAAAAAAGACAAGAGCGGTCGATACAGGGCCGACTCGGACGACGACGGCGACGAGGCCGGCGGCGACGGCGAGGGCGGCGCGCTCCCGCCCGGCGCGCCGAAACCCCACCATCTTCGCATGGAGCGGTGCGCGCACGACGTCGCGTGCGCGATCCGCGCGGGCGCGAACCTGACGCTCTACGAACTCCTTCAGTTCGCGTTCCCGCCGCTCCTCGAGGTGGACGAAGACGGCAACACGCCGATGCACTACGCCGCGCGTTTCGACCCCGCGCTCGTGGACGTGATCCTCACCGTCGTCGGCGACGAGTGGACGCGCGCGGTCTTGATCGAGAACAACCACGGAGAGAAGCCGGTCGACGCGCTGTCGCCGGAGACGGAGGACGTCACCGCGGAGACGGCGGCGGCGGCGGACCGAGGAAAAGACAAAGACGACGGCACCTCGCCCGCCGCGCGCGAGGCGCGAGAGCGCTTTAGAGAGGAGGCCGCGGCCAACGCGGAGCTCAGTCGCCGCGGCGCCGCGCGGCTGCGGCAGCTCACGGCGCACGCGATGGACAAGGAGGAGGCGAGGAAGCGCGCGGAGCGTCGGACGTTTGACGCGTTCGGTTTCGGCCGCCTCAGGTGCGTTCTATACAAACGTTTTTCACCCATCGCCCGGTTTCAAAATTTGATCGCGTTCACTTTCAACTGACCGGTGCACTGTTTTTGTATGGAATGGCCCTCAGCGTCGTGATCGGCGGCGCGTGCGTCGTCGCGCGCGTCGTCTTGTGGACGAACGTGTGGTTCAGATGGTGGTTCGCCATCGGCGGGGGTCTCGGCGTGCTCGTCTGGGGGCTCGCGCACTTTGGCGTGAAGGACATGAAGGACGCGGCGGAGGAGGGCGGCGAGGACGCGGGGGCGGCGGCGGCGGCCGGGGGCGGCGGCGGCGCGCACCCGCACGAGGAATGAGGTAGGGTACTAGAAGCAGAAGACGATGTATAACGTAACGTACGCATAACATCCGTTATGTTATCCCGTTGTTATTATTTTTGTTTCGTTCGTCGCCGGCGCCCTTAACCCACGACCTCGTTCTGGTCGTTCACCCACTCGTCTCTCGCGTCGCCGCCGCCGCCGCCGCCGAGCCCCCCCAACGCGAACCCGTGCTCCACCCCGCGCGCGAGCATCTTATCCCTGCTCGCGATGTTTGACGTTCCATCTTCCTTCTTCGCGCCGCTTTTCAACGCGGACGAGCTCATGTGCGTCCGGTCCCAATCCTCGCTCCCGCACTTCGCGCACCGGTGATTCGGGTACGGCTTGTTCAGAGTCTCCGCGCGGCCGAAGCACCGAGCGTTGGCGCACTTGAACCACCGCTTCTCCGCGTCGACGCGCGTCGCCCTGTGCCCGGCGTCCACGCACGACTGCTTCGGTCGGCGGTCGAAGAGGTGCCCGCACGCGCACTTCGACGCGCTCACTCTCATCGAGATCGTCGACGTGATGCGCGCGTGGAGCGCGTCTTGTTTCTCGAGCGCGCTCAACGCGTCGTCTAAACGCGACGCGTCCTCCGCTTTCGCGGCGTCTTCGTATTTCGACTTCGCGTCCATCCCCGGCGCGGCGACCGCGCCGAAGACGTCCCCGAACGACCCGGGCGCGGGTTGGGGTTTTTTTCGCTGCTGTTGATGGTGTTTTTTCGCGTCCGGCGCGGCCGCGGCGTTCTCTTCTACCGCGGCGACGGCGCGTTTCCCGAGCGGAATCCTCGCCTCCCCCGGTCGGAGCAGCCCCGGAAGATTCGGCGTCGGCTTCGCCGCGGCGACGCCGCCGACGTTGACGCACATCTTCTCCAGCGGCTTACGCGTGTCGTTCGGGTCGCGGATGCTTCCCATCACCGCGCGAATCTGCGCGAGCGCGTCGTCGTCGGTCACGCCGCAGTCGTCCTCCTCCTCCATCATCACGAATCTCTCGCCCGCCGCCCCCGCAGCCCCCGCCGCCGCCGCGCCACCCGCCGCCGCGGCTTCCTTGTTCCTCAGAACCTCCGCGCGGGACGTAGTCGCGCCGACTCCCCCGCCGTGCCTCCCCCCCAACGACAACGACCCCCCCCTCCCGGCGGCGGCGAACGCGTCGTTCGCGCGCGCCCGCCTCTGCGCCGACATCGCCTCGCTCGCCGCCGTCGCGGACCAGTCCCCGCCGTTCGCGCCCCTGACCGGCATCCCGCCCATCAACGCCGCGCCTCGCACGCTCTTCGCGGACTGCTTCAAGTACATCTTCTGTCGATCGAGGTCCGTGTACGTGCGCTCGGGGGGCTCTCGCTTCGCCGCGCCGCCGCCGCCGCCGCCGCCGCCGCCGCCGCCTTCTCTCCACGCGCGCGCGCTCGGCGGCGCGTTCGGCGCGCCGCCGACGCCCTTCTTCCCCATGACCATCTTCCCCCCTCTCGTGAACTTCGGCGCCCGCCCCGGTCCGAGCGCCATGCGCTGCGTGCTCAGACTCTTCAGCGCCGCCGTCGCGTGAAAGACGCAGTACTCGCACGTCGACGCGTTGACGTGCATCGTGCACGGCTTCCCGTCTCTCCGAACGCCCTTGCATCGCGCGTAGTCCGGGGACGTCCCGAGCTTCATCAGCGACCGCGGCTCGTCCACCGCGACCGTGAACGCGGGCTTGGGCTTGCCGAGCCCTCCCCTGAGGACGACTGACTGCGAGGACTTCTCGTCCGCGCGCAGCTTCCCGTCCACGATCGCCCAGATCGTGCCCTCCATCTCGCGGTGGTTATCCAGGTGCGCTTGTCCGAAGAGAAACGCCGTCACGGTGACGTCGTTCGGGCCGAGATCGCCGAGCTTCCACACGGAGTACGTGTTGCCGTTCGACCCCGCGCGCGTCTGCTTCTCGAGGAGGACGCCCATCGTCGCCCAGCGCGTGTCGACGTCGTGCCGCAGGTCGCCTAGGCGGAAGAACCGCAGGTCCGAGAATATGTCCTCGAGCACCATGGACGCGACGAGTCGGTTGCGGATGCGCAGGCCGCTGAACTTCTCGACGGTCTCCACCCTCGCTTGCTTCGCGCGGATCGCATCCTTTGCCTTCTCCGCGCGCTCCCGCTCGCTGTGCACGGTCGTGAACGCGTGCATGGCGCCACCGCGGCGTCGGATCGTCTGATGAGAGGAGATCGGAGAGCTGACGACGACGTTTGAACCGACGACGACGACGACGACGGCCCATAACCGTTTTCTCGGAAATGATAGACCCTATCAGATCGCGTATTTTCACCCACGCCTCGGGTTCAACGCTTGACCGACGTGCCTTTCAACCGACCGATGAACATCGAAAAGCCTGCACTCCGCTTCGCCTGCACTGCAGATCCTGTCTAGCTAGGGATCCCCGTCAGCTTGTTCTGGGACCGCGCGAAAGGACGCGCACTCGCTAACGCGCGCGCGGGGCGCCGGCTCGACCCGCGACTCGCCCCGCACGTCGCGCCAAACCCTCGCGCGCGTCCCTCGTCGCGTCGCGTCGCGTCATGCCGCGCGACGCCGACGACCGCGACGTCCCCCGCGGGTCCCCCCCGGACAAGGCGCTCATCGTTCACCCGCGGTTCAAACACCTCGCGCGCCTTCCTCCGCTCGAGTTTTGCCCCATGGACTGGCTCCCCGACGAGGTCCTGCGGAACGTCGTGTCGCACCTCGACGGCGTCTCCCTCGCGAAGCTCTCCACGGTGTGCACGCGGACGCGGTATTTATGCGACGACGAGCGCGTGTGGCGCGACGCGTGCGCGGACGCGTTCCCGCTCGTCTTCGGCGGGATCAGAGGCGAGGACGACGACGAGAGGCCGGCGCCGTGCGACGGCGGGTGGAGAGAGGCGTACAAGACGCATCACACCGTGCTGTACGAGCTGTTCCGCGGCGGCGGGACGAGCCGCGCGATGGAGGGGCGCGTGCACGGCGCGTTAGGGGAAGGCCTCGGCGCGATGTCGAGCGGGAGGTACGGACGCGTCGGCATTCGCGTCGACGCGTGAGGTGGGTGGATGATGATCATAAAAAAGTTTTATCCTCGCGGAGGCGCGGAGAGGAGAACGCGCGACGTGCGGCTGTACGATACCCGATACCTTTCTTCAGCGAAGGAAGGAGGGAGTGTGAGATGTGTGCTGTGAATAGACTATTGTAACATACGTGTACGTGTACCTACGACCGACGACGCGAAGAGGAGTACTTAGACTGCACGCGCTACTCGAAGTCTCCGGCGTCGTCCTCCCCGCCGTCGCTCTCGCTCATGCCGTCGTCCGTGCCGCTGCCGTCGCCGTCGTCGCCGTCGTCCTCCTCGACTTCGTGCCCGTCGCCGTCGTGCATCATGTCCGTGAGCGTCCCCCTGACGGTCTTCTGCCCGAGCGGGACCGTGTCCGCGAGCGCTTGGCGTATCATGTTCCTCTGCGCGCGACGACGACGACGACGACGACGGAGCGGGGGAGAGGCGTGAGGGGAACGGAACGGACGCGTCGATGGATGTTTCGTCGAGACCGCGGGCGCGAACGGCGGACGCACCTGCGCCTCTATCGTCGCCTCCATGCGCCGTATCGCCGCGGACTCGTCCACCGCGACGCACGCGGCGCCGATCCCGCGCGGCCTGACCACCGCGCACGCGCTCGGGAACGCCAACGGCGCGAGAGGAAGCATCCCGTGCGCGCGGCGTCGAGTGATGAAGTCGCCTGAAGAAGTCGTCTCCTGATGACTGTGAGGTACTGTGGATCATCAGTCGGTTTCAGCGCTCTACCGTACGCCTCGCCCCTCCGTCTAACCGCCTACTAAAGTCGCTAAGTAACGCTACAGATACGGGCGCAGCGCGTCCGCCCGCCGTCGCTCACACTCGGAGGTGCGTCGGGAGCGGCCCGACCGCGGACGCGTCCTCGTCGCCCTCGCCCTCGTCCTCCGACCCCGACCCGTCACCGTCGCCGTCGCCGTCGCCGTCGCCGTCGCCGTCGTCGCTTTTCGCCGCGTCCCCCCCGCCCTCCGCGGTGGTCCCTCCCGCGCCGTCCATCCACGTCCGCAGCGCCGCGAGCTCGGACGCGCACATGAGCTCGTTCAGCGCGTACACCTCGATCCGTCTCCGCTCCTTGTCCGCGCCCGCGCGGACGCGCGCGTCGCGCGCCGTCGATCGCTCGAGCGCGTCTAACGCGTCTCGCCGCGCGACGGCGGCGTCGCGCGACTTTTTCCGCAGCTCCACGCGACGTCTCGCCTCCGCGGCCGCGCCCTCGACGGCGGCCGAGGGCGAACGCGAACGCGAACGCGAGTGCGGCGACGAAGTCGACGACGACGCCGACGCGGCGGCGGCGCGCGCGCGCTCGGCCGCGGCCGCTTTCGACGCCGCGACGCGCGCGGCGGCGGCGCGCGCCGCGTCCGTCGCCGCGGCGGACGGCGGCGCGTCCGGGACGCGCCGCGAGCTCTCCGCGCGCGACTCGAGCTCCGCCGCTCTCGCCGCGGCCGCGAGCTTCGCGGACTCGACGCGCGCGGCGGCGGCCGCGGCGGCGGCGGCGCGACCTGGGGCGCCGACGGAGGAGGACGCGCGCGGCGCGGCGACGCCGCGGACGCCGCGTCCGGGGGAATGATGAGCGTCCGCCGCCTGCGTCGCGTACAGCCGCCGCGCGCGCGCGAACGCCGTCGCGCTCGCGGACCGTCGCGGCGGATGGTGGTGGTTCCTCGCCGCGCCCGACGCGCTCGCGGCGGAAACGGCGGCGCGCGACGTCGCGGTCGCGCCGACCGCGCCGAAACCGACGACGGACGCTGCGTTCGCGACGACGACGCTCGACGACGAGACGTCGCGCGCGCGCGCCGCCCCCGACGGCGCGGTCGACGCCCTCGCGCCGCCCGCCTCGCTTCGCTTCCTCGACGCCGCCGGGGATATGACGCTCGGCGTGTACGGCGCGCCCGCGCGGTCGCGCGTTCGCGCGCGATGCGGCGTCGACGGGCCCGCGGCGTCGACGGCGGTTCCGGCGTTTGCGTTTCCCCCCTCCGTCGTCGTCGTCGTCGCGCCGACGATGTGCGACGCCGGCCGAGCGCCGGACGTCTTGAACGCCGCCGCGCCGGCGCTCCGCGCGCGCTCTTCTCGTATCCGCGCGGCGTACCGCGCGCCCGCGTGCCGCGACGATCGCGTCCGCGCGGCGTGCTGCGCGTGGAGCGACGACGGCGCCATCTTCGCGCCGACGACGGCGAGCCCGCCGAGCGACGCGACGAGCGATGATTCCGTTTCGGCGCCGCGCGACGACGAAGGACCCTGGGGCACCGCGAGCCTCGACGACGACGCGCGACGCGACGACGCGCCGCGCGGCGCCTCCGCGCCGGGAGGCCGCGTCGCGAGCATCGACGGGCGCCGCGCGCGCGTCGCGCGGTCGACGGACGCGACGGGTGTGTGCGTTGACCCCGGCGCCTCTCTCGCGTTTCGTGACGCAGCAGCATTCAGAGCGCAGCGAGAGAAACCTGGCATGGCAGCGCCACACACACGGCGAGGCGCCCCCCCGACGGGCGCCGCCGCGATGCCGCGCGTCTCCTCCACCGCGCGCTCGCTCCACCGCGAGCACACGTCCACGCCCGCGCTCCTGCGCCTCTCCGCGTCCGCGGCGGCGATGAACGCGGTGATCCCCCTCGCGCTCGCCGTCCAGATCGCGCTCCTCGGGCGTCTCCATCGGAGTCGCGGCGAAGGCGCGACGACGCAGGCGGCGTTCGGGCTGTGCGTCACCAGCTGCGGCGTCGGCGTCACGGTGTTCAACTTCCTCGTGGACGGCGTCACCGCCAAGGTGGGCGAGCGCGTCGGCGCGCGGCGATGGCGCGCCGCCGCGGGGAGGGTCCGCATGGCGATCGCCGCGGCGCTCGCGTGCGGATGCGTCGCGACGGGCGCGCTCCTCGCGCTGCGAGAGACGCTCTTCGCGCTCTTCGCGATCGAGGGATCGGACGTCGCGGTTCGCGCGAGGACGTACTACGCGTACCGCGCGCTCGGCATCGCGCCGCAGTGCGTCGCGAGCAGCCTCGGCGGGTGCTTGGGAGGGTACCGACGCGTCCACGCGGCGACCGCGCTGTCGACGACGCGCGCGATGGTGGAGACGATCGCGGTCGCGGCGACGCTGACGCTTTCCGCGGACGCCGACGTCGTCATGCGCCGCATCGGGATCGCGTACGTGCTCGTCGTCGTCGCGCACGCGCTGGTCGGCGGCGCGCTCGTGCTCGGGCTGACGCCCGAGGGCGCGCCCGGGCCGCTGGCGATACTTCCGGCGAAGTGGGCGCGAGCGCGGAGGAGGGGGTCCGACGACGCGGCCGGCGACGACGGCGACGACGGCGACGGCGACGCCCTTCTCGCGCCCGCGCGCGCCGGGGACGACGACGAGACCGACGCGGAGGAGGGATGGATGGACTTCGCGTGCGACGGCGCGTCGATGCTGATACGCTCGATCCTCCTGCAAGGTAGCTTCTTCGGCGCGATGGTCGTCGCGAGCCGAGAGCTGAACGAAAAAGGCCTCGCCGCGCACCACGTCGTGTCGCAGCTGTGGATGTTATCCGCGTACGTCGTGGACGGGTTCGCGACGGCCGGGACGGTGGTCGGGAGTCGCCTGGTGGGGATGGCGGTCGCGGGGGATGGGAGAAGGGGGGGGGGCGACGCCGACGACGACGACGACGACGACGACGACGCCGACGACGACGACGACGACGACGACGACGACGACGACGACGACGACGACGACGACGAAACCGCCGCCGACGTCTTGCCCGCGCTCCGTTCGGCGTGTCTCCGTCTGCGCGTCTTCGGCGTCGTCACCGGGCTCGTCTTCGCCGCCGCGCTCCTCCTCCTCCGCGATCGCATCGTCGCTCTGTTCACGGACGACGAAGACGTCGTTCGAACGCTCGCGGCGCCGGCGGTGTGGACGAAGCTGTCGCTCGCGCAGCCGCTCAACGCGCTCGTGTTTACGCTCGACGGTCTCGCGTACGCGTTTCAGGATTTCGGGTTCGTGCGCGAGATGTTCATCGCCGGCGTGGGGCTCGTGTTCGCCCCCGCGCTGACGTTCGCGGCGGTCGCGCGAGCGCCGAGCTTGGGGGGGATATGGACCGCGAAAGTGGCGTTAAACGTCTGGAGGGCGACCGTTTTGTCGATTCGGCTGAGCGCGTATTGTCTGACGGAGACGGGGTTCGAGAGCGTCGCGGAGAGGCTGCGGCGGGGGGAGGCGGACGCGGCGAGGAGGAGGAGACGGCGGCGGCGGCTGATGCGGCGGCGGCGGCGGGCGCGTGTGCGGGGAGAGGGGGGTTTGGATGACCTCGAGGCGTCGCTGTTGTCGGGAGACGAGGAGGGCGGGTAGAGCCGGTCGCGCGACGCGTCTGGTCGCAAATATTTATTTCATCTCACGCAACTTCGAGGTTAGGGATCTCGCAAACCCTGCCGCCGCGCGGCGCCCCGCGCCTCGGGCGTCCTCGCCCCCCACTCCCATACATACCCCCTCCGCGTGCGCGCCGCTCGCGATATGGACCGCACGCCCGCGGTCGACGCGGAGCTCGCGCGGCTCCTCTCCATCGCGGACGCGCGAGACGTCGCGGCGTCGGACGCGGAGACGTCGGCATCGGGCGCGGACGGCGACGGCGCGCTCTACCTGCGCGAGGTGGCGAATCGCGCGCGCGCCGCGCACGACGCGGTCCGCGCGCTCGTGGAGTCCGCGCCGTCGTCGTCGTCGAAGCCGCGGGGCCCGCTCGCCATCCCGCGCGTGCGCTGCGAGACGCTGTCGCTCGCGCGATTCCGCCGCGACTTCGTGATCCCGCAGCGACCCGTCATCATCGTCGGGCTCGGTCCGCACCTCACGTCGGACGGCGCGAATGCGAGCGACCTGCGTTGGCTGCGAAAACACGGCGCGTCGAAGAAGGTCGCGGTCTCCGTGGACAACGCACACGTCGCGTCGACGCTGTCGTGCGGCGGCGTGGAGATCGTAAACCTCGGCGATCACCTCGACGTGGTCTCGGCGCTGGACGAGGATCCGCCCGTGAACGAGCGCGACGCGCGGTTCGGGAAGAGGAGAGGCGACGGATCGTATCTGTACGACTGCGCCATCCCGCTGAAGCTGCCGTCGCTGTCGCACGGCGTGCGCGTGCCTCGGTACTTCGCGCACGACTTTTTGCAGCGCACGCGGATGACGCACGCGTTCAGCGCGTCGTGGCCGAGCCTGTTCGTCGCCGCGCCGCACACGCGGAGCTCGCTCCACGTGGATCAGTGGAAGGGGAACTTTTGGATGGCCATGGTCAAGGGCACGAAGCGGTGGACGCTGTTTCACCGGGAGGACATTCCGTTCTTGTCCCCGGACTACGGGAGAGGGACGTTGGACCCGGGATTTCCGAGCTTGGTCGAGCTCGACGCGTCGCGGGTTTCGGCGGCGAACGCGGCGACGACGACGACGCGCCGCGGCGACGGGATCGGGGATTCGCAAAAACTCGACGCGGACGCGGCGGCGTCGAGCGCGCGAGAGACGGAAACCACACATGAAACGCCCGCGTCTCATCCGTTTCTGGAGTACGCGCGAAGGTGGGACTGCGACCTCGGACCCGGAGAAGTGTTATTCGTCCCCGGCGGGTGGCCGCACCACGTCCACAACCTATGCGTCACGGTGTCGTTCGCGGGGAACTTCGTGGACGAGGTGCGTTCTATACACTGGTCCCCATACGACCGCGTTGGCGTGGTGAACGCCGTTCCTTAAGGACTTTGCCCGGCGTTTCTCTCCGCCCACCCCTTGCGTTCAATCCCCGCCCGCGTTGCCTTTCAACTCCAACTGACGCCTTTCGACTCCACCCCGACGTTCGCTTGTATGGAACGACCCTCAGAGCAATCTCGACGACGCGCTCTTCGACATGAAACTTCTCGGGAACAAGTACGGGCCGCAGATGATGGCGACGCACGACGCGCTCGACGAGGTGTGGTTCGATCCGGAGGATGAAACGCTCGTTGAGGAGACGTTAGAAGCGAAGCAGCTCGTCGTGCGCGTGGAGGATTACCGCGGCGGCGTCGCGAGTCGGTGGGGGAAGGACGACTGGGACGGGGCGACGTCAGACGACGACGACGACGACGACGACGGCGGCGGCGGCGGCGGCGGCGACGGCGGCTGAGAGCGGAGACCGCGAGAAGAGGCGGTCGCGCGTCCGGGGGCGTCTCGCGAAGGCATCGAAAGCGCGCGGCGCGCGCGCGAACCCGGGAAGACGCGCGCGCGGCGCGCGCGATCCGCGAGGGGAGGCTGTCGAGAACGCGATTTGCCGCCCGCGCGCCCGTGACGTGGCGGAGAGCGGGCTCGAAGTGGATCAGGCGTTTCTCGAAACGCTAACAACGTCTCGTGGGTTGCCCGAAAGGTTAGTTTGGTGTCGACGAGTTTTTGAATTCCCGTACGCGTAAACAGTCAGAGTACGAAATGCGCGTAGTACGGTCCGAAAAGGCCGGCCGACCGGACGCGACTGAGCGGGAAAACAACAAAACCATTCGCGGTCGCGTGGAGGTGCCACTTCTCCGCGCGTCGCCTCAGCGCACACGCGTCGGACGTCAAGACTTGCGTCGCGCGCTCTACGGAGACGCGTCGAAGCGTGTTCTCGAACGACCGCCTCGCGTTCGTTCTTTATTCTCGTCGCGCGCGCGCGTTCTCGGGTCGTCAGTCCCGCGAAAGGTCTTCGCGCTTTTTTTCCGCGTTGCGACGAATCGAGATTGACTCGCGCGTGTCCTCTCGGAAACCCTCCGCGCGCGTGCGATTGAGCGATCGATCGCGCACGAAACGCGCGTCCGGGCGTCATGAGCGATAACAATAAGATGTCCGCGGGGATGTTTACCCCGGAAAGGCCGCTGACGACCAACGGGAGCACGGACAACATGGTGCGCGCGCGCGCAGATATTCTCCCGCCACGTTGTTTTTCCCCGCGTGCTGCCTGCGAGATCGTCGCCGGCGCGCGCGCGTCGCGCGCGCAATTCCGCGCTGATCGCCGTCGACGTCGCCGGAACGTCATCTCGCGTGTGTTTTCTAACCTTAACGTCCTCGTTCCCGTCTTCACTACGTTCGCAGGCGTCGCTTCTGTCGTCCCCGTTCCTGCTCTTCGCGAACGCGCTATCTCCCATCACGCCCTCGCGCGCGCTCCTCGCGCAGGGGGTCTCGGACGCGCAAGCCGCGGCGCTGTCGTCGTTCCCGCAGCGCTCGCCCGCGCCGATGTGCTTCAACTCCCCGTCCGGGTTCAAGAGGTGCGCGCGCGCTCCCGTTTTTCCCGACATCGCGCGCGCGCGACGCGCCCGGACCCCGGGACCCGTTCCCGCCTCGCGAGGTTTTCCCTGCCGTCTCACGCCTCCCGCTCTCTCCCCTCCCGCTTCGCATCGTGAACAGCGGCGCGAACGCGCACGCGAAGGACCGGAAGAAGAGCGCGCTGAACAAATCGAACGGCGCTGACGGCGTCGAGGACGTCGCCATGAGCGCGGACGCCGCGGTGATCGCCGCGGTGTCCGCGTTGGCGCAGTCGCCGCTCCGCCCGGGCGTCCTCGACGACGTCACCGACGTCGCGTCCGTCGCGCAGCTCCGCAAACAGGTGCGAAAAAAAGAGAGAAAAGAGCGCCAAAACGATCGATCGATACCACGCACGATCCCTCCCGATCGCGGCGCGCCTCTCCTCGATCGCCGTGGCATTGGCCCGTTTTTCGACGCGCGCGCCTTCCCTGAGTCGCATTCGTCGACGCCTTCTCGATTCTGCCCGCGATATCCCTCTCACGCGACGAGCGCGCGCTGACGATCGCCTCTCCCCCCCCGATCGCGAATCCGATATTATTTGTCCTCTCGCGCTCCGCCTCTCGTCGTTTTGCCTCCTCCCTCGCAGCTCGAGAACGAGTTCAACGTGAACCTCACGGAACCGGAGTCGAACGTCGTGCGATCGATCTCGCGACTCGAGAAGGAGCTCCTCCAGCTCGACGACGAGCTCGACCTCGACGGCGGCTACGGCCGCGGCCGCGTCGACGGCGGCGCGAACCTGAGAGGCGCGGCGGCGAGAGGCAGACGCGACGCGGGCGCGGGCGCCCCCGCGGGCGTCGGCGCCGTCGCCGCGGAGGCGTCCGAGGCGATGGAGGGCGCGAAGCGCTCGTCCACGACCGGCGCGTCCATGGAGTGGCCGCACGGGCTCTCGAAGACGGTGAAGAAGGATGGCGAGGACTCGCCGCGGATGAACTCCGCGACGATGCGCGGGCAGAGAGCGCGGTTGGTCGCCCTCGGCGCCGCCGGGAAGAAGGGTGGGAAAAAATCCGCCGACGGCGCGCTTCTGGACGACGCGGGGCGGCCTTTATCCGCGCCCGCGAGCGGCAGAGGCGGCGGATCCGCGCAGAAGGGCGGTAACGGCAACGCGAACAGGCGTCTCAGCGGCGCGAACGCGATGTCCACGCCCGCGGTGAAGGACTCCAGGGCGCCGCGTTTCAGCGCGGACGGCTCCGGGTCCGTCCTCTGCACGCCGGTGAATTTATTCGGCGGCGGAGGGAAGGGCGGCGGCGACACCCCGGAGAGCTGCGCGAGCAAGAAGTGCAACTGCAAGAAGAGCAAGTGTCTGAAGCTTTACTGCGAGTGCTTCGCCGCGGGGGCGTTCTGCCAGGACTGCTCATGTCAGAACTGCCAGAACACGCCGGACAACGCGGCGCTCGTCCAGATGACGCGGACGCAGATCGAGCTGCGAAACCCGCAGGCGTTTGCGAACAAAATCGTCGCGACGGACGGCGAAGAGAAGCACAAGAAGGGGTGCCACTGCAAGAAGAGCGCGTGCCTGAAGAAGTACTGCGAGTGCTTCCAAGCCGGGGTGCTGTGCCAGGAGTACTGCAAGTGCGAGGGGTGTAAGAACGCCGGCCCGGACGGGCCGTTCGGCGCGACGCCGCCGGCGGCGACGGCGGCGGCGAAGTCGTCCAAGTCGAAGGCGTCGAACGCGAAGTCGGCGGCGGCGGCGGCGGCGGCGACGACGACGACGACGACGGCGGCGATGATGGGCGGCGCGATGCCGTCCCCCGGCGCGCTCATCAACGACGACGAGGCGGATCTCATCATCGAGGAGTTGATGATGAAGAGCCCCGGACGAGGCGGCGCCGCCGCGCTCGCCGTCGCCGAGGAGCTCGGTTTGGATCTCCTCCAGAGCCCGCCGAAAAAGGCGGGGAGCGGCGCGGGCGCGGGCGCGGGCGCGGGCGCCGCGTCGTCCGGGTCGACGCCGCCGTCCGCGGCGCCCGACGCGGTGCACGCGACGCCGATGAAGAGAGCGGAGATCTCCCCGCTCACCCCCGGCAGCGGCACGATCATGCGCGCGGGCCCGGGGCGCGTGACCCTGAACGGCGGCGGGGCCGTGTTTGAGCGCACGACGCGCAGCAAAGTCCCGCCGCCGCGATTCGGGGACGACCCGGCGACGCGGAAAGCCGCGGTGGAGGCGGCGACCGCGGCGGCCGCGGCGGCGGCTGCCGCGAGCTCGGAGAAGACGCCGAACACGATCACGCGCAAAGCGACGCGATCGAGGGCGTTTGGCTCGCTCGCGAGCGGCCACGATTCGCTTCAGGGCGGGATGATGACGACGCTCGGGTCGCCCGTGCCTCTTAGCACCCCGGAGGGTTTCGAGTAGAAGAGAAGAAAGTGAGGCGGCGGGGCGGGTTCGAGCGGCCGGGCCGGCGGCGCGAACCGGAGAGGAGAGGAGGAGAGCGGTGGGAGAAGAGAAGAGAAGCGTCGTCGACGATGACGATGACGAACGAGGGAGGCGGTTCGGTTCGCACGAGACTCGCGCGAACCGAGGGACGACGGTACGGAGGGACATTTTACCGGCGGGAAGCGACGACCTACGCGACGGGAACTTAAACTAGATGTGTATACCCTAACATGCTCGCTGTGTCAATTCCAAATTATCCATCAACGAAAGGCAGCGCGGGAGTAGTTTCATCATCACAACGCTCGACTACAGTCCGTCACTTACATCGACAGCAGCTTCTTCGCCCTGAGATACATCACCACCGAGGCGAAGACCAGCACGCTGGCCGCGCCGGAGACGAAACACACGTCTCGAAACGCTTGCTGATCCGACTCCCAACCCGTCCTCAGGTTCATCCCGAACACCCCGGCGACCATGGAGAACATCCCGACCGCGAGCATCCCGTTGGAGAGAAGTAAATCGATCCGTATGAGCTGGTTCCGCTGCGAGTCCAACGAAATCTCCGCGAGATCTTCGGTATCCTCGATCGCGTCGCGGAGTTCGCAAAGCCTCTTGTGCGAGTAATCCACGTGCATGTAGTACGCCTCCAGTAGCGCTTCCACGCCCTCGTGGGCTTCGTCGTCGGGATCCGAGCTTCGCGTGGACGACTTGGACGAGGAGGAGGAGGAAGAGGAAGAAGAAAGGGAGGACGCGGAGGAGGAGGAGGACGGGGAGCGGCTGGATCTGTCGCGTCCGCGGCGGCGCTCGCGGCGACGGCGCGGCGCCGAAGCCGAAGCCGGCGTCGCATCCGACCGCGGTTCATCGCCGCCGCCGCCGCCGCCGCCGATGGAAGCGGACGCGCCGTCTGCGTCGCAGTCGCGCTGGTCGAACGATGCGTTCGTCGTCCACGTCATCGACAGGTTCTTCTCGTCCGTGCCGTCGCCGTCGCCGTCGCCGTCGCCGTCGCCGTCGCCGTCGCCGTCGCTTCTCGGCCGCGGCGACCGCGACGGCGGCGCGTGCGTCCCGTGCCGCGCCGCTTCCTCCGCCTCCAGCGCCTCCTTCCTCGTCAAGCACATGTCCGTCATGTCGTCGTCGTCCGCGAGCAGCTTCGCGAGCTCTTCTCTGACCGCGGCGACGCGCACGGTGAGCCCATTCATGCGCGACTGAGGGTGTTTGCCCATACGAAGCGACGTCGGGGCGGCGTTCGGGGGCGCGTCGGTCCAAGTCGAAAGGCGTCGAGGTCGGGGACGACTGAAAGCGCGGGACGGGCGAAGAGAAACGACGGCAAATATCCTTAAGGAACGGCGTTCACCACGCGGACGGGGTCGTATGGGGACCAGTGTGAGGAGGACGCGCCTTGACCGACCGCACGCGCTCGAGCGACCGCCGCGTCACGTGGTCCGCGAGACGTTCCAACGCCGGGGACGCGTCGCGTTCCAGCATCGTCGTCTCGTCGAGGAGACGCTGGCAGACGTCGTGCAGCGCAGCCTCGATGACCCTGAGTTCGAAAGGAAGGTCGAGGACGCGCAGGTCGTGCGCGATGTCGTGTTTCAGGCCGAGGATGTCCGTCGTCGGGAACGTTCGCGAGTCGTCGAGATCGTCGTCGTCGTCGGCGGCGGCGGCGGCGGCGGCGGCGGCGGCGGCGGCGGCGTCGTATTCGGCGCACTTCGCCGCGTCGAGGATGTCGTCCATTCCAGACTCGAGCGAGTACATCCGCGACAACGGCGGCGGCGTGGACGTCCGCGAAGGCGGCGGTTGCGGCGCGGGCACGGGCGCGAACGGCGTCGGCTTCGACGGCGACCGCGTCGGCGGGCGCGTCAGCGTCTCGGGCGCGGGTTCCGATCGCGTCCGACGCGCGCCCCCGCTCGGCGTCCACGCCGGCGTCTGACCCTCCCTCGGGGACCCGCACTCTTCTCCTCCTCCTCCCGCTCCCGGCGGCGCGAGCTGCCGCTTCAGCAGCGCGACGAACCGTCGGACGTGCGCGTCCGGCTCCGCGGAGGTGAAAAGCAACGCGTGCGTGGACACGACGATCATCTTGACGTGCTCTGAGGGTCGTTCCATACAAAGCGACGTCGGGGGGGAGTTGAAAGGCGTCAGAAGCGGAGTTGAAAGGCGTCGAGGGGGGCGGGGACTGAGAGCGAGGGCTGGGCGGAGAGATGCGCCGGGAAAAGTCCTTAAGGAACGGCGTTCACCACGCCGACGCGGTCGTATGGGGACCGGTGTATACAACGCGCCTAAGTTGACCACCACGGCTCGCGGGCGGATGAAGACGCTCGCCGTGGAGGGCGTCGGAAGCGACGGGTCTAGGATCATCAGGTCGCGGAAAGGCACCCCGAACGATCCGTAGGGTCACCACAAAACATAATAAACGGTATGGTCACGAGCGTTAATCCTACGGCATATCGACCGAAGAGAGAGTTATTACGGCGACCTCGCCTCTTTTTGCATCTCCGCCTTTGACGCCTCCAGCAGCGACACCGCGCCGCCGCGGTCGACGAGGAGCCACCGCCGGCTGAGCGCGTATCGCTTCGCTTGCACGCGGTCGTGCGGCCCCGGGGTGTGTATGATCGCGTTCGGGCCGACGACGTAGCCGTAGCCCGCGGACGACGGCGACGGGCGCTCGAGCGGCGGCGGCGGCGACGTCGTCGGCGTCGAGGGCGAGCGCGCGCGCGACCCCGCCCTCGGAGAGAGCCCACCCGCGTCGCTCGCGGCGCAGCCGCCCTCCATCGCGTCGGCGCCGAGGAGCGGAGCGACGAGGCACTCGCGCGATGGGGACGTCGCGCGCGCGTCGAGTCCGAGCGACGTGCGCGCGCGCATGGACGTGTGCGCGCGTCGCGGCGCGCGCGGAGGCGGCGGCGGTCGTCTCTCGGACGCCTCAGCTCGGACGAGACGACGCGACGACCGCGAGACGAGCGCGCCAGGCCGGACTCTTCCCAGCTGACAGCTGCGCTGCGTTTCAAAAGCGCGGCGCGCGATGGACGCCGCGACGCGCCGCGCCGCCGCGGCGGACGCGACCGCCGCCTCGCGCGCCCACCCTCACCCCGCTCCTCCAATCGCGCTCGACGTCGCCGCGTTCGATCGCTCGTCGCTGACCGTCTACCTCAACGACGCGCTCACGCTCGTGTTCGAGAACCGCCCGGAAGATCCGATCGCGTTCTGCGCCGATTACCTTCGACGCGTCCTCAGGTGCGTTCTATACACTGGTTCCCATACGACCGCGTTCGCGTGGTGAACGCCGATCCTTAAAGACTTTGCCCGGCGCGTCTCTCCGCCCACCCCTTGCGTTCAATCCCCGCCATCGACGCCTTTCAACTCCATCTGACGCCCATGAACTCCACCCCGACATCGCTTCGTATGGAACGACCCTCAGCGGCGCCGGGCCGGTGCCGCGCGCGTACCAGTTCCTCACGCTGTGCCCGCATCACAGGACGGCGTTCATAGACAACGCGGTCGTCGCGTTCGGGGTGCTGGAGAAGGAGCGCGGCGGCGTCAGCGCGGGAGACGCGAAGGCGGTGATGCAAATGCTGTGCGCGGATTTCCCGCGGGAGGTCGCGGTCGCGGTGCTGCGAGCGTTGGGGAGGGGGGACGACGACGACGCGGAGGACGTGGACTTTTTCGAGTTCCTCGGCGGCGTGCGCGCGTGCTTGGCGTTCGAGGAGGCGCTGGGGGAGGTGGAGAGGGCGTTCGCGATGTACGGCGCCGCGGACGGCGACGACGCAGCCGGCGGCGGCGACGGCGGCGAAAATGAAAACGAAAACGAAAACGTCGTCGACGCGCGCGACGACTCCCGGACGGTGCCCAAGTCCACGCTTCGCGACGTTCTCCGACGCGTCGGCGAAGACGTCGGAAAGCGCGGGGATAAGCGATGGGACGATTTCCGAGCGCTGTCGACGCGCGTCGTCGACGCGATACCCGGGACACGGGTGACGTTTTCGCGGTTCGCGACGGCGGTGTTTCGGGCGATGGCGCCGTCGCCGTCGCCCGCGAGCGGCGGCGGCGGCGGGGTCTGGGACGCGCTCGCGTAGGGTGGTGTTAGGTAGTCGTGTGAACGTAGTATGTACACGTGCGTGTTCGTGTTCGTCGTCAGTTCGTGCGTGTTCGTGTTCGTCGTCAGTTCGTGCGCGTCGCCGCGAGCTCGGCCTCGAGCATGCGACATATCCCACGTAGATACTGAAACCCGATAGACCCGAAGTAGTTTCGGTCATAGCCGATGTCGAAGGCGACGCGAAACCACTTCAGCGCCTCTTTTTTGTCCTCCGCTACACCGCACAGGCCGTGTCGGTAAAGGTTTCCGAGATTGAATGAGTGCGCGGCCTTGACGTTCAACTCGAACGCCTTCGCTTCGTCTATATCCACGCCTTCGCCGAGCTGGTAGCACACTGCGAGGAAGTACGTCGAGTCGGCGTGCCCTAACTCTGAAGCTTTTATCAGCCACTCGCACGACTTCCTCCGGTCTTTCTCCACGCCATGGTCGCCGTGCCGATAGCACCTTCCGATCGCGTACATGCAATCAGCATCGCCGCGATCGGCCCCCTTGCGCCACCAGTAGACCGCCTCCGCGTCCTTGTGCTCGGAGTGATGAAACTCGTCACCGAGCTTCTTCAAAGCACTGAGACCACCGCCGCACGGCAACGACGCGTCCGCCTTCTCCGCGTCCCTGAACACCCTGCTCACGGCGGCGAGCGCGATGCGGTCCCTTGGGTTCGGCCCGAGGTTGGAGAAGATCACGCACGCGATGGACCCGTCGGCCTCGAGGGTGGCATGCATCTCGGATCTGGGCGTGGCGGCGGGGGGGGCGCGCGGGGAGTGCGAACTCGACGATATTTTTGCACTATTTTTGTGCGTCCAAAGAAGCCCGACCAGAATTTTGATGAAGTCAAGCGAGTCGCTCGTCGTTGTTTTCGTTCGTCGTCGCGGGCGCGCCTTCCTCGGCATTCGGACGCGCGCAACCGCACGCGAACCGCACTCGCCGCGGGTTCTTCCTCTCCCGCGTCCACGCGAGCTCAGTCCTCGCGCGCTTCGCGTCCGAAGCGCCGGAGACGCGCGCGCGCAGCCGTCGTCGTCTCGCCTTCTCCGCGCGCGAGAATTATTGCCACCTGGACGAATAATTGACAATCGATCGCGCGAGCGAATCTGAACGCGAACGCGCCTGGTGTCATGTCGACGCCGTACCAGTACCCCGCGGCGCCGCAGACCGGCTACGACCAAGGGTATCCTCAGGTGCGCGCGCGTCTCCGGCGTCGAACCCGCGCGCGTCGCGTCGACCCGACACCCCGTTCGACGACGTCGTCGTCCGTCGACGAAAAGAAATAAGTGAGTGAACGAAAACGCGAGCCCCTTCCTCCCTGACCCCCTCCCCTCCTCCTCCCCCTCAAATCCAATCCAACCCAACCCAGGCCCCGATCAACGTCGCGCCGCCCGACCCGTACGCGTCCCAGGGCTACCCCGCCGCCCCCGCGCCGCCGAACCTCGCGCAGCAGCCGCTGATGCCCGACTACAGGTCGCCCTCCGAACAACATCGCGCGCGGTCGGCGACGGCGACGGCGGCGGCGACGGCGTACGACGACCCCTACGCGGGCGGGTACGACGCGATCAACTACCCGAGCATCCCCGCGCTGATCCAGCACTCGCAGCAGCAGAGCGCTCGCGGCGCCGGCGCGGGGGGCTCTTACGGCGATAATAATAATCGATCCTCGGCTTCGTACCCCGGCCGCGCGGCCAAGCCGAACGAGGTCTCCGGCGCGACGAGCGGCAACGCGCGGTACAAGTGCATGCTCCTCCCGACCGCCGACGGCGCGGACGTCGAGGACGTCGTCTTGCAAGTCGGTCTCGACGGCGTCCGGGTGTACGACTCGAACGGCGTCGCGACGGATGGTGCGTCGCGCGCGTTCCCGCTGGAACGCGTCGCCAGCTGGCGGACTTTGGATCCGACCGTCTTTGTTGTGGTGGTCGTCGCGACCGCGACCGGGACCGGGACCGGGTCCGGCGAGGCGCAGATCGCGCTGTCCTCGGACGAGGCGACGACGACGGCGATGATGGACACGCTCACGACGGGGGCGTTTCAGTGGTGCGAGCTCAGAGGGTTCGACCCGTCCGCGACGATCGAGGACTGCGGCGGGGGCGCGTGGGCGAATAAAAAGGCGCGGCAAAGCGGCGGCGGCGGCGGCGGCGGGTCCGTCGGCGGCGGCGTCGTTCCCCCCACGACCGACCCCGAACGCCCGGCGCCGTCGATCGACTGGAACGACGGCATCGACTACTGCGGCTGGCTCTCGAAGAGAGGCGAGACGATCCAGATGTGGCGAAGGCGGTGGTTCGTCCTCAAAGAGAACAAGCTCGCGTGGTTTAAGAATAACTTTGACCAGCAGAAACAGCCGCGGCATCCGCGCGGGGTCATCGACCTCGCCGCGGTGAACACCGCGTGCACGGCGTCGAAGCACGAGGCGGGAAAGGCGCACGCGATCGATCTCATCGGAAGCGCGGACGCGGAGAAGCGAGGGTGTAAGTTTTTAGTCGCGGACTCAGAGCGGGAAGCGGACGCGTGGGCCATGGCGATTCACAAGTCGATGTCCGGCGCCGGCGCCGGGTCCGGCGCCGGCGGAGGGCAGCAGAGTTATAACGCGCCGTCCGCGGGCGTTTCCGGCGGCGGCGGTTCTTCTTCCTCCTCGCATCAGCAGCAACGACTGGACGACGGGTCCGGGCTCGGGTCGCAGCTGCACGGAGCGTTCGCGTCCGTGCCGCGGTCCGGAGGAGGGAGGGATCTCAACCCGGACATCGACGTGAGCGTGACGGGGTACACTCCGGGCGGCGGCGGGAGCGGCGGCGGCGGGAGCGCGTGGGAGCAGTTTTACACGAACGAGGGCGTCGCGTATTACGTGAACAACGTCACCGGGGTGACGCAGTGGGAGGCGCCGCGGTAGACGAAGAGACGAGAGTGCGCGGCGGCGGCGCCTGNGTNTGNGTGNGCNTGGTGGTGTTGGTAGCGGTAGCCGCGGCGGCGGTGTTCGTGTGGTTCTGGGTTGGTTTCCCCGCGTTTTTCTCGGGCGGTTCAAAGCGCGCGACGCGGCGCGGTCGACGCCGCCGCGCACCCTTCGCCGCGCGCGCCCATGGCGCGCGTCCTCGCGCGGTGGCTCCCCTGGGTTCGACCCCCCCCGCGCGACGGCGACGACGACGACGCGAGCGGGGAGGCGGCGTCGTCGCCTCGCGTCCCCCGAGACGCGACCACCGCCGCCCCCCGCGACGACGCCGCGCCTCCGCCGCCGCCGCCGCCGCCGCCGCCGCTCCCGCCCGCGCTGGCGACCGCGTGCGTCGTGTGCGACGCCGCGTGCGACGTCGCCTCGCACGCGCTCCCGTGCGGGCACTGCCTGTGCGATCGGTGCCAGATCGGCTGCGCGAAGGCGTACGTGGAGGGCGGGAGAGCCGCGGGGCGCAGCCTCCGCTGTCCCGCGCTCGTCGCGTCCCCGACCGCCAGACCCGGTCTCGGCCCCGGCCCCGTCGTGGAAGAGACCGACGCTCCCTCGGCGCGATGCCCGCGCGAGCTCGCGTCGGACGACCTCCTCGCGCTGACGCCCGTCCTCCGCGCGCGCGTCGACCGCGCGCGTCGCGAGCGCGCCGCGGGCGAGTCTCGCTCGTCGTCGCGCTTCGTCAGGCGCGTTCACCTTACGCCGGTCCCCGCGTGACCGCGTTCGCGCGGTGAACGCCGTTCCTTAAGGACTTCGCTCGGCGGTTCTCTCTAGGGCTACTACAACTACGTGTACCCATCCCACGCTTTCAACATTCGGACCGCGATGCCTTTCAACTCCAAGTCTCCAACCGACGACGCCTTTCAACTCCGCTCCGACGTCGCCTCGCGCGGAACTGACCGCCCTCCTCGTCAGACGCCGCTGCCGCCGGTGTCCCACCTGCCGAACCCCCGTCAAACGCGACGGCGGGTGCGCGCAGATGTACTGCAGGCGCTGCAACACGTCGTGGTGCTGGCAGTGCGGGCGCGAGTGCGGCGGGGAAGGGCGGCACTACGGCTTGCTGTCGTTTTGGGCGTGCCCGGCGATGCATTTCCCGACGCGGAGGTGCGATTTCCTTACACTGGTCCCCATACGACCGCGATCGCGTGGTGAACGCCGTTCCTTAAGGACTATTGCCGTCGTCTCTCTCCGCCCACACCTCGCTTTCAATCCCCATCCTCTACGCCTTCCAACGCCAACTGACGCCTTTCAACTCCACCCATCCTGTACCGGAGAGTCAACCCGGCGGTCGTCTTCGTCGCTCGATGCGTCGCCGCGGTCAATCTGATAGTCGCCGCCGTCGTCGTCCTCGTCCTCGCCGCGCTCGCGCCGTTCACCGCGCCGTTCCTCGCGACCGGCGCGTTCGTGCGCACGCTCGCGCACAAGCTCCGCGCGGAGGAGGTAGAAGACGAAGGAATAAACGGCGCTCCCCTGGACGCCGAGGCGAAAGCCGCGGAGATCGTGTCGGCGCACGTCGAGTGGTCGTACGCCGTGATCGCCGGCTGCGGCGTCGACGACGACGACGCGATCTTCCCGGACGCGATCGAGAAACTCAAGCACGACCTCGTGGAGGCGGTCGTCGTGTGCGTTTACCCCATCACGCACGACTTTAAGTTCATCGCGGACCGCTGGAAGTGCGCGCATCGCGCGTGGCGGGGAATCGTCGTGACGTGTCCGCTGTACTGGCTCGGGTGTTTTTTCTGGCAGCTGATCACGTTCGCGATCGCGTACGCGCAGGCGTTGTGGACGCAGTCCATAGCCCTGAGCGAGATCGAGCTCGAGCCGTGCCCGGACCCGGTGTTTCACGCCGCGGCGTTGCAGTCGGCGTTCGCGTCGCGGGTTTTCATCGGCGGCGTCGTCTCCGCGGCCATCGCGCCGGCGTTTTTCGCGTACTGGCTGCTGGTGCTCCTCTTCGCGGCGACGGGAAAGATCTTCTCGCCGCGGTGTCGCCGCGGCGCGCGATTCCGGGAGGCGCCGTGATGCGGTTACTTACAGCGCGCGAAGGGATGAGATGGGATGGGAGGGATGGGTTCGGATGAGATACGATGTTTAAATACACTACGGAATCATCACGCGCGCGCGCGCCACTCGACGAAACCACTCTCGTCAATACAAGCTCGCGTGCCACGACTCCGGCGGCCCCGGCTTCTGCGGCGTCCTCCCCCGCTGCGGCAGCGGCTGCTCCGCGGCGTTCACGCCCGTCACTTCGTACAGATAATTCGACAAGATGCCGTTGTTGCTGTCCACGGCTTCTTTGTACCTCGCCGCCGCCGCCGCGTTCTCGCGCACGTTCTCCTCCAGCGCGTCCGCGATCGCGCGCTCCTGCCTCGCCCTCTCCTCCGCTCTCGGGTCCACGAGCGTATACGCGTCCGCGGTTCCGGTGGCGCCGCGCGCGTGTTTATACTCGACGACCCCGTCCATCTCCGCGCTCTGTCGAAACGGATCGTTGTGCTCAAACTGCCCCTTCCCTTTCCTCACCGTCTTCCAGTCCTCCGGCTCGCCGCTGCCCCACTCCGGCCCGACGATCGCGGTGCCCTCGGCGACGGACAGCGAATCCTTCGGCGGCCGTTCGGTGCCGCGCCGTTTGAACGCGCCGAGCTTGGCCATCTCGCGGTCGTCGCCGATGGCGTTCGGGTCCGAGAGCGCCGCCCGTCGGACGCTCCACTCCGCGGGGGTCTCCACGCGCGCGCGCGACGTGCGGTAAAACGGATCGAGGTCGTCCGTTTTCGCACCGGTTCGCACCCCCGCGACGGGTTCGCCGCGACCGCCCTCGGGGGACGACGCGTCGATGATCGATCGAAGCACCTTCGCGCCCGGGGATTCCGGGCCGTCCATCGGAGAGCGCTCGTCGAGGCTGAACCCGCCGCCGCCGCCGCCGCCGCCGCTCTCGATCGACGGCCTCTCCCGCCGCGGCGACGGCGCTCTGCCGACGGCGTTGTACTCCCCCCCGACCCCCGCGTGCGCCGCGATCGGATCTCTCCCCATCTCCGTCAGGTGCGAGCGCTCGGTGAATCGCCTTCCCTTCCCCCTCCGCGGCTCTTCGTTATCGTCCCGCGGCTTCCCCGGCACCGCTTTCGTCTGCCGCCCCATGCCCTGGCAGTAGTTCATCTCCGATCGTCGCGCGTTCGTGAGCCCCGCGGCGTCCCACTGGAGCGGCTTCATCGGCGCCACGGAGCTCTTCCACTCCGGAACGATGATCGTGTCCGTCCGGTATCCGGGAAGATACGCGCCCTCGGGGCCCTTCTTCCTCGCCCCGGGGAACCGGTAGTCGACGTCGTCGCCGTCTAAGAACGGGTGGCGGTCTTCGCCTTGTTGCGGCTGGCAGCGCGAGAGTCCGGAGGGAGGGAGGGAGGGAGGGAGGGACGATCGCGGTCAGAGGAGGGAATCATCAATTATAATTTCGCGGAGAGGATGAATTGGGGGGCTCGTCGAGCGCGCGGCGACGAGACGGGAGGACGGACGCTCGAGACGCACCAGGTGCTTCTTTCGCGTGCCGAACAGCTCCATCGACGACTGCGGCGACGGCGGGCCGGCTTCGCGCGGCATGATGGACGAGTCGAGGTGAGGCGTCGCGCGTCGACGTGTGATGGAGAGAGGCCTCGACGCGCGGGCCCGATTCGCGCGTTCGTTCTGGCCGACGCGGCGGACGGACGGCGTCAATTGCAATTTTTTCACCCGTTCCTCGGTTTCAACATCTGATCGCGCACCCTTTCAACGGACCGACGAACTCGTTTTAAAGGAACTCCCGCGGAGCGGATCGCACGAAAGGTCAGCAACCACGATCGTCGCCTTCTCATCACTCGCCTCCGCGCGCGCGGCACGGCGTCCTCGGCGATGTCGCACGCGGCGTCGACGCGATGCCCGCTCGCGTCTAGACACGCGCTCCTCGGGCGCGCGCGCTCCTCCCTCGGCGCGTCGTCGTCGGCGGCGGCGGCGGCGGCGGCGGCGTCGCCGCGTCCGCTCGCCGCCGGCGTCTCTTCGCGACGACGACAGACGCCTCGGCCTCCCGTCTCCCGTTCCAGGGCCCCGACGCGCTGCGTCTCCACCCCGGAGCGCTCCGCGAAAGACCCGCGCGCGCGCGTCGCGCTCGACCCGTCCGTCGTCGCCGTGCGCGAGACGACGACGAGCGGCGAGCTCCGCGCGTCCGCGGCCGCGCGCGCGCTCTCCTTCTACGAGTACCCTCCCGACCGATCCGAGTACTCCGTCCGCGCGCATCGCAACATGAGGATCGACGCGGAGTGGGACGCGATCGGCGAGAAGATCGCGGGCACGGACGTCGCGTTCAAGAACTGCCGCGTCTCGTGCCTCGTCGCGGCGCTGCCGCTCCTCGAGGACGGCGCCGCGCCGGAAGGATTCGGAATCGACGACGGCGTCCACCCCGCGTGCGTTCTCCTTCACACTGGTCCCCATACGACCGCGTTGGCGTGGTGAACGCCGTTTCTTAAGGACTTTTGCCGTCGTCTCTCTCCGCCCAGGGTCCCTCGCTTTCAATCCCTGACCGCGACGCCTTTCAACTCCAACTGACGCCTTTCAACTCCACCCCGACATGAAAAAAGGAGCGTCGCGCGAGACGGAGACCCTCCGCCGGGGACGATCGTGCTGGGCACGCTGGACGTGAACCAGGGCGTTACGCTGCCCGCGGAGGAGCTCGCGGGGAAGTTTCCGCGCGATGACGACCCGGTGCGGCCGGGGACGGACACGAGTCAGGACGGAAGAGGGCCCGGAGAAGAGAAGAAGAAGAAGACCCAGACCGGCGACACCGGCGACGCCGGCGCCGGAGAAACCGGCGTGCGCGCGACGCGGTACCGACGCGCGTACCTCAGCAACGTGTGCGTCCTCCCGCAGGCGCGGCGATTGGGTCTCGGGAAGCGGTTGATGCGACGCGCGATGGAGGTGGCGGAGGGGTGGGGCGTGGAGGAGATGTACGTGCACGTGGTGAGCGATAATCACGGCGCCAAGTCGTTCTACGAGGACTTTGGGTTCGTCGTGGAGAGCGAGGAGACCGCCGCGTTCGCCGCGGGGTTGTCGCGCCCGCCGAGGATCATCCTGAGGAAGTCGGTCGGCGTGGAAGGGGCGTCCGCGGAGGAGGCGTCGCCGTGATGCGTTCCTTCGCGGTGGATTCGTTGGAAGTACTTTCGTACATCTTAACTACTAGCTAGAGCGGCGCGACCCTCGGACGTAATAAGGTAAGACTCCTCTCTCTCTATCTCGTCGGCGGGGACGTCGCGATCTCGGGCGTGGCGAACCCCGACCCCCCCACGCCGCCGCCGCCGCTCGCGAGCGACATGTTCGCCATCGCGAGCTCGGTCAGGTTCGTGTACGCAAAGTCCGGCAACAGCTCCGCCTCTTCTCTGTTCCGCTCGTCCCCCGCGCCGCCGCTGCCGCTGTCGCTCGACGTCGACGACGACGCGCCGCCGCCGTCGTCGTCGTCGCCGTCGCCGTCGCCGTCGTCGAGCCGCCGCCGCCGCCCCCCGGACGCCCCCGCGTCCTCGCCGACGTCGTCGTCGCCGACGTCGGACATGTTCCCTAACACGTTGAGCGCGTGGTCCGGGGAGGATCGACCCGCGTCGCTGCCGACGGGGGAGGAGGAGTAGGCGTTTAAGGGCCGTTCTATACAAGCGAAAGTCGGGGTGGAGTTGAAAGGCGTCAGTTGGAGTTGAAAGGCGCCGAGGGCGGGTATTGAAAGCGAGGCGTGGGCGGAGAGAGACGACGGCAAAAGTCCTTAAGGATCGGCGTCCACATCGCCAACGCGGTCGTATGGGGACCAGTGTATAGAACGCGCCTAACGCGCCGCCGCCGCCGCCGCCGGTGGATTGCTTATTCAGCGGCGACGGCCGCGCGATGATCCCGTGCGACCCGGAGAACCACGGATTATTCGCCGACGCGGGAGAGGACCCGACGCCGCCGGGGTCCGTGCGCGCGGGGCCGGGCGACGGCGATCGCCGCCCGGGACGGCGCGGCGACGACGGCGTCCGCGCGCCGCCGCCGCCGCCGCCGCCGCCGCCGCGCCCGACGCTCCCGACGCTCCCGTGCGGCGCGTGCCCCCCACCCTCGTCCCTCTCGACGTCGCTCTCGGAGCACGCGCTCGAGGCGTACGACCGGTGTCCCAAGCTCGACGTCCCCAACGACGACCGACGGCGCCGTTGCGGCGACCGACCGAGATGGGACGCGACAACCGTCGCGATCCCCGGAGGGTGAGGGCCGTTCTATACGAGCGAACGTCAGGGTGGAGTTGAAAGGCGTCAGTTGGCGTTGAAAGGCGTCGAGGGCGGGGATTGAAACCGAGGCGTGGGTGGAGAGATGCGCCGGGCAAAGTCCTTAAGGATCGGCGTTCACCACGCCAACGGGGTCGTATGGGGACCAGTGTATAGAACGCACCTGATGCGCGCCCGCGCCAGCGCCAGCGGCGTTGAGAAACTCCCCCGCGACGAGCGACACCGGCGACGTCGACGCGGACGTCGCGTTCGAGCCCGAGTGTGTCGCCGCGGCGTCGCCACCCAGACCACTAAGGCCTCCTCCCGGGTGCGCCTGCCCCGAGCTCCACGTCTCTCGCGCGGCTCGTCGTCGAATCCGGCGACGACCGACGGCGTCGAAGTAGCTCGTGTCCTCGGCGTCATCCGGCGCGGGGATAAACATCGGCGCCGCCTCGTCGCCGCCGCCGCTCGTGACGGACGCTAACACGCGGTCGAACGACAAGGACTGAAAGAACGCGTGCGCCTTGACGTCGTCCGCGCCGTTGACGGAGCCTAACCGCGCGGCGACCTCGGAGGTGAGCAGCCCGGAGATGAGATCTCTCGCCGCCGAGGATAGCCCCTCGTCGTCGTCGTCGTCGTCGTCGTCGTCGTCCGACATCGTGTCCATCTTGCTCGCGCCGCCGCCGCCTTCTGCGGCATCGTTCGCTTTCGGTTTCGGTTTCGGTTTCGGGTTCGCTCTCGCTTTCGGTTTCATCGGCGGCCACGCGATCGTCCCGGTGAGGATGTTTTCGAAAATCTTCACCGGCGTCGCCGCGTGAAACGGCGGCACCCCCACGAGCAGCTCGAACACGACGACGCCCAGAGCCCACCAGTCAACCTCCGGGCCGTACGGCTCGCAGAGCAGAACCTCGGGGGCGAGGTAGTCGGGGGTGCCTTTCGCGAAGCCGCCGCCGCCGCCGCCGCCCGCGACGCCGCCGGACCCGCCGCCGCCGCCGCCGCCGCCGCCGACGACGACGACGACGGATCCTCCTATGGACTGCGACGCGCTGTAATCGTACACGCTGCTCGTCCGCGTCGCTCGTCCGGCGCTGGTCACGGACGTGTCGCTGCCGTACCCGCTGTGCGCGTACCCCGTCACGCTGCTCGGTGCGCGGCGGTGCGACGCCGAAGGCGACGGCGGCGGCTGCGGCGGTTGACTCGTCGTCGCGCCGCCGCCGCCGCCGCCGCCGCCGCCGTCGCCGTCGCCGGGCGACCCGCGCGACGGCGCGGGCGCGGTCCCCCCCGCGCGCGCCTTGGCGTCGCGCGCGATCCCGATGTTACTCAGCCCAAAGTCCGTGAGTTTTATGTGCCCGTTCGCCGCGATTAGCAAGTTATCCGGCTTCACGTCGCGATGGATGATCCCCCGCGCGTGGCAGTATTCCAACGCCAACGCAACCTCCGCGGCGTACTGTCTCGCGTGCGTCTCCCCGAGCCGTCCCAACTGCCTCAGCAACGAGTACAGATCGCCTCCGATGGCGTACTCGGTGACGATGTACAGATGCCGCGTGGACGCGAACGAGTAGAAGAGCTTCACGATGAACGGGTTGTCCGTGTGAATCAGCGCGTCTCGCTCCGCCATCGCCTGCTGCGTCATGTTTTTGTAAATCAAATCTTTTTTGCGAATCACCTTGATGGCGTACACGTCTTGCGTCGTGTGCTTCCGGCACAGGAACACCTTGCCGTACGCGCCGGAGGATATGAGCTTCAAGACGTCGAAGTCTTCGATCCCGACGACGCCGTGCGGGCGCTCCCCGGGGACGTGCGACGAGTGCCGCTTCTCGCGCGCGTAGAGAGGCGACCCGGGCGCGGACGTGAACGCGCCATGTCGGACGCCGACACCCGCGCGGTTCGGCGGGCTCACCGCGAGCGGCGAATCGTTCGCGACGACGTCCGTCGACCAATCGCCGCCACGCGGAGAAGAAGAAACCATCGCGTGGCTCGCGCTCGACCCGTCGCCTCCCCCGTGCGCGCACGTCTCCGCTTCCCCGGCGGCGGCGAGGTACTCCGCGAGCATTCCGCCGAGGTGCTTCGCAACCGTCTCCGTGACGTGATGCCCCTTCGCCCACGCCGCGGTGACGACGTCTTGAAGCTCGCGCTGCAGCCTCGCGAACGTGTCCTTCTCCTTGGGAGACTTCGCCGCGGCCGCCGCGAGCTCGCGCGCGACGTTGATCGCGAGTCGGTGCAGCCCGGCGAAGACGGCGATCTCCTCCGCGGTCATCACCGCTGAATCCGAATTCGTCTCCGGCGGCTCCACCCCGGGCGTCGCCTTCTCCGCCGCTCGCTCGCCCACCCCCACCGCGCCGCCGTTCGGGAGCAGGCACCTCCCCGCGCTCTCGATGAGATCCGCGACGACCGGCAGCGCGGCTTGGAACCGCTCGCTGATCGTCGCGTATCCGCCGTACCCGCGAATGAGCGCCATGTCCGCGTCTTGGAGCGATTTGCAACACGACGAGTGCGCGCGCAAGCCCTCCTCCGCGACGGGCTTTTCGCATATCCGACACAGGATGTACCCGGGCGTCGTGGTCGCGTGACTCATCAGAGACGCGATGGACGTGCGCGGGGACACGCGCGGGGACGACCCGAGCGACGACGCGGGCAGCGACAGCGCGGTCTCGGACGCTCGCGACGACCCCGGGAGGTACCGGTGATGATGATGATGATGATGATGATGATGATGATGCTTTTGCGGGGTGGAGTTGAAAGGTGTCAGTTGGAGTTGAAAGGCGCCGAGGGCGGGTATTGAAAGGGAGGGGTGGGCGGAGAGAGACGACGGCGAAAGTCCTTAAGGATCGGCGTTCACCACGCGAACGCGGTCGTATGGGGACCAGTGTATAGAACGCACCTGATGATGATGCTTTTGCGGATGATGCGGCGCGTGCGGGATCGCGAACGCAGCCGCCGCGGCGGCCGCTGCCGCCGCCCTCGCCTGCGACGACGCCGCGGCGATCGAAAAACCGCGTTCGGCGTTCGCCGCGCGCGCGGCGGACAGCGACAGCGACATCGGCGGGGACGTCCCGGGGGAGTCCGCGCTCGCCGCCGCCATCGCATTTTTCGTCAACGTGTGCGCGAGCATGCTTCCGCCGCCGCCGCCGGCGCCGCCGCCGCCGCCGGCGAGGACGTCCCTGTACGGCCGCGAGAGGCTCAGGCTCAGGCCTCCGGGCCCGCCGCTTACGCCGCCGGCGCCTGGGCCGCCGCCGGCGCCGCCGGGGCCGCCGTCGCTGGCGCCCGGCGCGTCGAAGTCCATCGCCTCGCGCGAGAGCCGGCGGCGGTGCTTCGGGGGCGTCGGCGGGCGGCCGCCCGCCGTCGTCCCCGCGGGCGGCGGCGACGGCTTCGCCAACGGCGCGGGGATCACTTTCGTGGGCGTTGAAAGTAACGCACCACCTGTTTGCGTTTGCGCTAGAGCTGGAGGCCGCGGCGCTTGCACGACGAGCGCGTGCGCGTAACTCATCGGCCGTCGCGCCCCCGAAGCGCCGCCGGGGTGCTGCCCTTTGTGCATCTCCTCCTGGATCGCCGCCGCCGCCGCGGTCGCCATCAGCGACGCGCTCGCCTCGGACGCGGACCTTCGCAGCGTCTTCTGTGTGACCCCGTGTGAAGCCGCGTGTGAAGCCGCGTGCCCCGCCGGGGACGTGTTCTTGCGAAGGATGAGCCGCTCGCCGGACGGCGCGCCGCCGCCGCCGACGTCAACTTCGAACACGTCTTCGTCCTCTCGTCCGTCGCTGTCGTCGCCTTTCGCGGTGGAGAACGAACTCCCGCCGTGCGCGAGCGACGCCGGGGCGCGACTCCGCGGGTGGTCCTCGGTCTCGTCCGCCCAGTCCACGCCGAGGGAGCTGCCGCTCGCGACTCTGGACATCCCGCCGCCGGAAACGCCGCCGCGGGCGCGGCCGCTCTCTTCGGACAGCCTCGACGACAACCGCGGCGGAGAGCCGCTCAACGGCGACCCGGCGCCCCTCTCCGCGCTCAGGCTCCGCGGCCGCGGCACGTACGGCGGCGGCGCGGGCGGCGCGACGGGCGGGCCAACGTGCGGCGGCGCGACGACGACGGCGTCGGCGTCGGCGATCCCGCGTTTTATTTCCTCATCCGCGAGCGCCGACTGCCACGCGCTCACCGCGGCGGCGTACGTCCGCAGCCCCGCGACGACGCGGTTTATCGCGCTCGCGGTCTGCTGCGGCACCGTCGCGGACGCCATCGCGTCCTCCGTCTCCGCGGCTTTCACCGCGTCGGCGGCGAGGAGCGACACGCGGCCTCGCTCGCGCGCCGCCGCCGCCGCCGCCGCTTCCGAGAACGCGCCGCCGCCCTGAGAAGCCGAAGCCGAAGCCGAAGCCGAAGCCGAAGCCGAAGCCGCCGGCGGGGACGTGGACGTCGTCGTCGTCGTCGTCGTCGTCGTGGACTTCGCGCCCTCGTCCAAGGTCACCACGAGCGGCATGAACCGCGACAGCGAAAACAGGAGCGTCGCGAGTTGCGTCCGCTCGACGCTTCGACGCGCGGCGACGCCGAGGAGGGTCCGCACGTGCAACACGACGCACTCGCACGACGCTCGGAGCGCCTCCGCGTCCATCTCCATGAGCGTCTGCGCGAGCGCGGCGAGTTCGGACGCGACCGCGGAGGAGGACGGGCAGGGGGATCCGGCGGCTTCGCCGCCGGCGCCGCGGCACGAATCGCGGAGCTGCCGAAGCGCCGCGCGGACGTGCGGCAGCGCGAGGCGCAGGTGCACGCCCGTCGTGTCCAGCCTCGCGCGCGCGGACGCGGACGCGGACGCCGCATTCGGCGGCGCGTCCACGGCGGCGGACGCCGTCCGCCTGAGATGCTCGCCGCCGCCGCCGCCGCCGCCGCCGCCGCCGCCGCCGTCCGCGGGCCCGCCCGCGCGCGATCGCGACGCGGGCGAAGAAGCGGACGCGGCGTTCGCCGACGAGATCGCGCCCGTCGCGCCGTCCTCCGCGATCGCGCGCGTCGCCGCGGGTTTCGTCGCGTCGTCGCTCGCGAGGAGCTTCCTCGCCGCGGCGGCGTACGAGCTCTCCTTCGCGCGGGCGCGGAGATCCATCATGGAGACGCTCAGGCGCGGGCGCGGGGGGTCCGACGGGCTCATCCTCGTCGCGGCGCGGAGACTAAGAACTTCTTTCTCGTAACAACGACGCGCGGTGGGCGGGGGAGGACGACGGACGTCTTCCGCGTCAGCGTCCGCGCTTCACCGCTCCGCTTGACGACCAGTCTGCTACAGTACGGCGTCTACGAGACGCGCATCGCGCGAGTGCAAAACGCGCGAGTGTCAAAGGAGACGTTCGCGGCGTCGCGTCCGTGCGGTCGCGCGCGATGGATGTGCGGAGACGAGCGGCGGCGAGCGTCGAAGGAAACGTCGTCAGGTGGACGACTCGCGCGAAAAGAAAGAGAGATTACAGTATTTTGTCGCAGATATCATAACGCTGTTCGTACACCTTGTGAATACGGAGGCTCGATGCGCGTGCATCGAGCGTCCCGCGCGCGTCGTTCGAGCTAAATACGCGTGAGGAATGTGCACATGACGCGACAGGGCGTCACACGACCCACCACGGCTTCGCCTTCCCGGGCGTCCGACCCGTTCTCAGCGGCGGCGGCGGCGGCGGCGGGAGCGG
>NW_003315889.1:1077286-1078731 GCF_000151265.4 Micromonas pusilla CCMP1545 | reverse complement strand
AGGCGGCTCCGGCGCCGATCGCCGCACCTTCCCGGTGATCGCCGTCGTGCTCGCGCGCGCGACGTCGTCGCACGCGCGCGTGAGCGCGCACTCGCGGGGCGCAGCGCCCGACCGATCGAGATCCGCCTCGGCGGCGAGCGTCTCGAGCTCCGCCGCTGCCGCCGCCGCCGCCGCGCGCGCGACCCGACGGCCGAGCTTCGTCCGCGTCGGTTTCACCTCCTCCTCGTCGTCGACGCGCGGAGGGGAGGAGGGTTCTTCCGCGTCTGCGTCGGAGTCGTCGTCCGAGCGCACGAGCTGCAGCGGCGGTTTCTTGAACGACGTGCGCCACGTCGTCGCCTCCGCGGCGGCGAACCACTTCGAGCGCCGCTCCGGCGACCGGGGCTGGTTGGCCCGCGCGCGAGGGCCGTTCTATACGAGCGAACGTCGGGGTGGAGTTGAAAGGCGTCAGTTGGCGTTGAAAGGCGTCGAGGGCGGGGATTGAAAGCGTGGCGTGGGCGGAGAGAGACGACGGCAAAAGTCCTTAAGGATCGGCGTTCACCACGCGGACGGGGTCGTATGGGGACCAGTGTATAGAACGCGCCTGAGAGATGTCCAGAAGCGGCTTTCGCGGCGGCGCGCCGCCGCGAGAAGAAGAGGGGTGCACCTCGACGCGTCGTTCCTCCTGCGTCTCCTCCTCCTCCGCGTCTTCGTCCGTGACTGCTGTGTTGTTCTCTTTCGTGAAGCCTCCTACTAACGCGGCGGCGACCTCCTGCTCCGGGGACTTGAACTCGTACTCGGACGGAAACGAGGACCCCCGCGGGTCGACCACCTTCGCCGCGGCGGGCGGGGAGACCGCGACTGCGAGCGAGCGTTTCATCGCGCGATTCGGCGCTTTCACGGACGGCGGCGTGCGCTCGATGGGCGACGACAGATCGTCCGGCGTCGCTTCCGTGTTCGGCGGCGGCGGAGGAGGGGACGGCGGCGTCGCGTAACGCGCCCGCGGCGGCGACGACGGCGACGACGACGGCGAAGCCTCCGCCGCCGCCGCTTCCTCCGACTCGGTATCGTCGAGCACGATGACGTCGGGAGAGGAGGACGCGTCCTTCTTCTTCTTCGTCTCCACGGCGTTGTCGTCGTCTGTCTCGAGCAAACGTTGCCGCGCCGCGCTGCCGACGTCGTCGCCGTCGCGTCGCGGCGGCTGCGACGCGCGTTCAATCTCCTTCCGTCGCGTCCTCGCCGCCGCGCAGACGCCGCGAAAGTGCGCGACGAGGCTCTCGAACGTGTCCCGCGGCGGCGGTAAAACGCTCGCGGCGAGAGCGTTCTTCTCGCCGCCAGCCCCTCGGCGAACGCGACCGAAGTAGGTCCGCACGCTCGCCCCGGGGGCGGCCATCGCGCCGTTGACTACGCCGCCGTTTCTTCGCGCGGCGCTCTCGACGAGCCCGATCCAGCTGTCGCCGCCGTCTCTC
>NW_003315889.1:1051792-1077186 GCF_000151265.4 Micromonas pusilla CCMP1545 | reverse complement strand
GGCGTCCCTCTCGACGCCGCGCGCTTTCGCGGCTTTCTCGAGCGACGGATTATCCAACGGCCACGCGAGCGCGAGCGCGCCGCCGTCCGCGCGTCGCACCATCGCGTCGAACACCCTGCTGTCCTCAAACACGGCCGCGGCGTCGCGAGAAGGTCCCGCGGCGCTGTCCATGACGCACAGAAGGCAGTCGATGACGTTCGAGCGAAGGCTTCGCGCGACGCTCGTTCGCGCGTGCGCCCCCGGCGCCCACCCGCCGCCGCCGCCGCCGCCGCCGCCGCGGGGTAGGCCGGGCGTGTCCACGATCTCGAAGTCGTCCGGCAGCGGCAGCTCGACAATCACGTCGCCTTGGATGCACCCCCAGTGGCTCCAAGGCCCGTGCGCGACGCGATGGAGGTACGCGCGCGTCGCGTCGCACGCGGCGGCGAGCGCGAGCTCGGGCCCGGCGGCGGACGCTTTTTCTTTTTTTCCCGCGGCGGCGGCGGCGGCGCCGTCGTAGGCGCGCACGGTCCACGTCCTCGTCGCGCCGAGGAGGTCGCGGAACCGCGACGGGAGGTACGCCTTGCTCCTGTCTTTTAACGCCGCCGCGACGTTCGCGTCGTCGCAGCCGAGGATCGCCGCGAGCTCGGCGGCGTCCCTCGCGCGGAGACCCGCCGCGGCGGCCGGACGGGGCGACGCGGAGCTCGAACACTCGCCGTCGCCGTCGTCCGGACCCCCCGCCCCGACGTCCACGTCCACGTCCGGGATACGCGCGATGCGCATCGCCTCCCGGCCGCGCGTGACGACGCGAGCGATGTCTTGCTCTTCGCGATACGCGATCGTCACGCGCGCGAGGAAGGCGGCGTCGCGCGGCGCGGGCTTCACGACGACGGACGCGACCGTCTTCGCGACGGGCAGGAGCTCCCCCGAGGGCTGCGCGAGGACGTTCGCCTGCGCGCGCGGGCCGTCCGGGTGGACGTAGACGTCGCCGCCCTCCTGCGCGGCGCGCGCGGTCGCGGTGAGGAACGTCGCGCGGTCCTCGCGCCCGCGCAAGGTCTCCTCCGCGCGAAGCCGCGGAGGGGGCGCCGCGCGCGCCGCGTTCGAAGAAGACGGGGCAGGAAGCTCGAGGAGCGACGCGACGAGCGCGTTCACGAGCGTGGTCTTCCCGGCCCCGCGCGCGCCGACGACGACGACCTGCCCGCGCGGCGTTCGCCCGCTCGGCGCGTCCGGCGCGTCCGCGTCGCGTCGGCGTTTCGCGTGCGCCATGACGCGCGCGGGCTCTCGCGCGTCGCGCAGTGCACTCAGTGTGTACAGCTGGCAAGCGCAAGTCAGCTCTCGCTGCGCGCTCATCAGCAAAAGTTCCAACGGAGGAAGTTTTCCTCGCGGCGCATTCTCGCGCCCGCGCGCCCTCCACCACCCACGCACGCCGCGCATCGCGCGCCGCCAACCGTACCCATGGTCGACGCGCAAACGACGGAGAAGATCGAGGCGTACGCGTTCCGCGCGCTCGTCGCGCACATGCGCGAGCGCGCGGACGTGAGCAACATCGACCAGATGAATCTCGCCGGGTTCTGCAGGAACTGCCTCGCGAAGTGGTACCTCGTCGGCGCGAGGAAGAACGGCGACGCCGCGATGCGATACGACGACGCGCTCGAGCGCGTCTACGGCGAGCCGTACGGCGACTGGAAGAAGAAGCATCAGACGAAAGCGACGGACGCGCAGATGGAGTCGTTCGAGAAGAACAAGCATCTGCACGCGAAACACGACGAGGCGGCGCTGAGGGATCCTCCTCCGCCCGCCGCCGCCGCCGCCGCCGCGCCGTCCGAGAAGATTCCGACGACGACGACGACGACGACGCCGTCGACCTCGAACGCGCCGACGGCGAGTCCTCCTCCTCCTCCTCCTCTCGCGGCGAGAGGCGGCGCGTCGAGCGTGTGCTGCGAACCCGCGGACGCGCTCGCGGCGGCGGCGGCTGCGACCGCGTCGACGTCGACGGCGACGGGGGGCGTCCCGACGTCCGTTCGATTAGGCGTCGTCACCGTCAGCGACCGCGCGTTCGACGGCGAGTACGAGGACGTGACGGGCCCCGCGCTCGTGTGTCAGATGACCGCCGCCGCCGCGGAGCCAAAAGACCCGGGAGGGCACGGGTTCACGTTGTTCTCGCACCAGCGCGTCGTCGTCCCCGACGACGCGAGGAAAATCGCGGCGGCTATCAAAACTCTCGCCGCGAGCGGATGCAACCTGGTGCTGACGACGGGCGGGACCGGGTTGTCTTCGCGCGACGTGACGCCCGAGGCGACGACGAGCGTGCTGCACAAGCTGGCGCCCGGCATTCCCGAGGCGATGCACCGCGCGGCGGTGGACAGAGGCGTGCCGCACGCGATGCTGTCGCGGTCCGCGGCGGGCGTTCGCGACCGGTGTTTGGTGATTAATCTTCCGGGGCGGCCGCACGCGGCGAGGGACGATTTAGACGTCGTGATGCCCGTGCTCGCGCACGCGATCTCGCAAGTGAGCGCGTGAGCGAGCGCGAAGGCGGGCGGGCCCGAGCTACTAGAAGAGAACCCGAGCGAGCGGGTCTTGAAAATAGTCCACTTAAAACGAAAACGAGATGTTGATACCCTCGGCTCTCGTTCATCGGTCCTCGCTCGTCACCGACTCCACGGTCGGACGAACGAGTCGAGCTTATCTAACACCCCGCCCAGATAACTCCTCGGCGACTCCGGCGGCTCGCCCTCGCGACCGACGTCCATCCCGTCGCCGTCGCCGTCGCCGCTCGCGGCGGCGGCGGCGTCTCGCCACCCTCCCGCCGGGCTCGAGCTCGGTCGCGCGTTGGACGCGTCCGCGGCGTCCTCGGGCGCGCACGGACCGCTCTCCCCCGCCTCCCTCCTCCGCGCGTCCGCGGCTTCCTTCGCCCGCAACACCGTCTCCGTCATCCCGGGCTTGTAGTTCCCTTTCACCATCCACCGCACCGAGTTCGCGAGCGTCTTGAAGTGCACTTTCCGTCTCAGCCAAAAGTGGTCCACGATCCACGCCATGGTGGACGTCCTCTGCCGCTCCCCCTCGCGCTGAATCGCGATGTTCATGCGCGCGCACTGCGACTCGAGGTCAAACTTTTCCCTTCGAAGCTGCGTCACCTGGTGCTTCAGGCGGTCCAGCTCCGTCTGGCGTTCTTTCGCCTTGGCGCGGAACCGCGCGCTCGCGAGGCGATTTTGTATCCGCCGCTTGTACTTGGGATCTTTCGGGTCCAGCCCGTGCGCGAGGTCGCCGTAGTCCTCCGACCCGCCGCCGTGCCCCCCGCCGTGGCCCCCGCTCGACCCGCCGCCGCCGTGCGAGGGCGATCCTTCGCTCGTCGCGCCGCTGGTGTACCCGCCGCCATTTCCGCCGCTCGTGCCGCCGGTGTGATACGACGGCGCGTTCCCGCCCCCGTTCCCTCCGCCGGCGCCGTGCGAGAACCCTCCAGCGGCAGCGTCCGCGTCCACGTCGAAATCGAGCATGCCGTCTAGCTGCATGAGGTCTTTCTCGTCGAAGAACCGCCCCGCGTCCGCGGGGATGGACGGCATCCGGTCCAGCGCGCTCTGCCCGCGCATCACGCCGCCGCCTCCTCCTCCTCCTCCTCCTTCGCCGCCGCCGCCCTCGGGGATCCCCGCGAGCAGGTCGTCGAACGCGGTGTTCATGTTATCGTCCGAGGTTCGTCGGCCGGTCACCGGGTCGAGGCCCGGGAGGGGCTCCCTGCTCGGGCTCTGCACGATCGACGCGACGTGCCCGGCGAAGTCGTCTCCAGGGAGGTCCCCCGGGAGGTGCGCGTTCAGCGAGCTCTGCCGCTCCATGGCGCTCTTCTCGCGGCGGGGGTCGCGCCGCCGGCGTCGACTCGAGGGAGGACGCGCGAGGGCTCTTTTTTCGCGGGATGAAGCGAGCGCGAAAGGTCCAACCAACACCCGCGCGGGCCGCGCGGTCGCCTCGTTCGGACGCGCGGGGTGTTCGCCCCGCGCGCGCGACGCGCGGACGCGGATCCCGCGAGACGGGAGTCTCTCGAGCGACGGTCGCGGGCGTCGAGCGGTCGAACCCGCGCGAGGACGTGCCGGCTCGCGCCGAGGAGGAGTGCGCGGCCGCGCCGGCGACGACGCGAGAATTGACCGCGAGAGCGAGCACCGGGATCGGGTCGTGTCCGAACACGAACAGAAGATATCACACGATATCGACGCTCCGCGCCAGTCGCGCCGCGCGCGCGAGATGCGCGAGCCGCCGCCTCGCCGCCGTCTCCGCGCGGCGTCGGCGAACGCCCTCCTCGCGCTGCTCCTCGCGTCGATCGCGTGGTGCTCGTACGTGGCGTACGACGACGACGGCGCGATCGACGACGGCGCGTGGCACGGCTCGGAGTCGCACGCGTCGTGGCACTCGGGCCCGCCCGAGACGACGACGACGACGACGACGACGACGACGACGACGACGACGCCGACGGGGTGGTACCGCGAGGTCGCGGGCCCGCTCGCCGCTGCGGACGACGCGGGGACGCGCTCGGGCGACGCGGCGAAGGAGGAGGGGGATGGGGGGGAGGAGGAGACCGACGGCGTCGCCGACGACGCGCGCGGGGACGACCGGGGGGGCGCGTCGGAAGAAGACGCGCCATCGCGAGCGGTCGATCCGTTCGAATCGCTCGACCCGCGCGAGCTCGTGCACGCGACGTTCGTGTCCGACGGATTCCACGAGTTCATGCTGAACTGGCACGCGCACGTGAAACGCCTCGGGATACGAAACGTCGTCGTCGCGGCGTTAGACGAGGCGACGTACGCGACGTGCGCGCGGCACGCGATCGCGTGTTACTCGCATCGTTCGCTGCGATACACGCACGGCGTCGTCGCCACCGGGGGGTCGCCGTTGCACGACGCGAACGCGTCGGTAACGCTCAACGCGACGGCGTTTCAACAGATAGGCGCCCTAAAAACGCAGTTCTTATTGACGTTACTGAAACGAGGGCTGCGCGTCCTCGTCTCGGACGTGGACGTCGTGTGGTTGCGAGACCCGGCGGAGTCGTACTTCGACGCGACGGACGGCGCGGCGACGGCGGCGGCGGCGGATATCGCCGTCAGCACCGACTGCCTCTCCGCGATCGACGAGGCGAAAACCCGCGGCTGCTGGCACATGCAGTTCAACACGGGAATCATGTACGTCAACCCGACGGAGACCGCGATGGCGTTTGTAACGGCGTGGGGTGAGGCGTTACGCGCGACGACGCACGCGTTCGAGCACGACCAGGACGTCTTCAACCGGCTACTTAGGACCGAGGTGCGTTCTCCTCACACTGGTCCCCATACGACCGCGTTCGCGTGGTGAACGCCGTTCCTTAAGGACTTTTCTTCCCGTCGTTTCTCTCCGCCCACCCCTCGCTTTCAATCCCGACGCACACACCTCGACGCCTTTCAACTCCGTTTCTGACGCCTTTCAACTCCACCCTGACGTTCGCTCGTACGGACCCTCGACCCCGAGGCGGACGGCTCGACGACGACGCTTCGCCCGGGGACGGGGAGGCGCGCGGACGCTGCGCTGGGCGGCGGCAGCGGCGGCGGAAATACTAGAGAAGGGGGTGTTACGGGGGGTGTTGGCGCTGGCGCGGGGAACGACGCGGCGACCATCGCGGCCGGTCCGATGACGGCGACCGCGGCGAGAGGCGTCGTCGTCGGCGCGCTGCCGCTGTCTCGATTTTGCGGCGGGCACTTCTTCTTCGTGCGGGGCGGGGACGCGAAGGTGCGTTCTATACACTGGTTCCCATACGACCGCGTTGGCGTGGTGAACGCCGATCCTTAAGGACTTTTCCCGGCGTCTCTCTCCGCCCACACCTCCCTTTCAATCCCCGCCCTCGGCGCCTTTCAACTCCGCTTCTGACGCCTTTCAACTCCACCCCGACGTTCGCTCGTACGGAACGGCCGCGAAGCGGACGTGCCTCGCGGTGCACACGACGTATCAGTTCAGTCAGGCGCGAGGGAAGCGGCAGCGGCTGCGCGAGCACGGGCTCTGGACGCTCGACGACGACGCGTACTACGAGGGGAGGGACGTCCCGGGGTGCGAAGGGTTCGTGATGGCGTCGCCGGAGGACGCGCCGCCGCGCGCGTTGCTCGCGTCGGGTCCGTCCTCTCATCACTCGCGCCGGTCCCCATACGACCGCGTTCGCGTCGTGCGTGCCGTTCCTTGAGGACTTTACTTTTGGGTCCCGCGCGCGCGCGTTTCGTTTTGCTCTCTCCGCCCATCACCCCTCGCTTTCAATCCCGACACGCCTCGACGCCTTCGACTCCGCCTGACGCCTTTCGATTCCATCACCCCGAAATCGATCACAATAAATACACCGTCAGCGGGCGTGGAGAATCACCTCGCCGCCGCCGCGTGGTACCGGCTCGCGATGCGCAACCTCATCGCGATCGGTGTCGCTTTACGTCGGACGCCGATCATGCCGGAGTTGACGTGCGCGTGCGACCGGTACTGGGGGAACGTCCTCCCGGGGTGTTACATCCAAGGCTCGGACGCGAGGCCGCCGTTTCCGCGGTGCCCGCTCGATCACGTGATGAACCTGCCGAATATGGAAGCCGCGGGGGTGACGCATCGCGAGTATTCGTTCCTGAATAACTCCAGGGTGTCGGACACGATGCGCGATCCGTCCAATCACGCGTTCGTCGAGCTGAATCTCGACGCGGACGCGAGGAATGGGAGCGTGCCGCGCGTCGCGGGAGTGACGACACGCGGCGCTCATCACGCGATGAGAAGGATCTCGCTCGACGCGTATCCCACCGACGTCGAGTGGGTCGCCGCGGCCGGGGACGCGAAAGAGCCCGTCCTCGTGGTCTCCTCCGCGATCGCGTCGTTCTGTACGTTCAAAAAACGCACGGACGCGATCAGTTTCGACGCGCGGATGGCGAAAGCGCTTCGCGCGGAGTCGCACTTTTGCCGCCCCGGCGACGGAGGCCCGGGCTCGCGGTCGTGCGAGATTGGATTCGAGATTCCCGCGGGCGTCGCCGACGACGCCGACTGCGACGCGTTGCGGCGCGCGTGGGACGAGCCCAGCGGGTCGTTCCGCGGGCGGTACGCGCGGATGAGCGCGCACAAAGATAGTTAGTAGTCGACGATCAGTCGGTTGTTATTGGTGTTCTCCGATGTCGTAGTATTAGTCAGTCATCGAAATTGCTAGCAGGCGTCGAAGTAATAAGTTGTTTCGTCCGCGAGCGCGCGCGCGTGAGCTGGCAACGCCATCGCCAGCCTGTTGTCGGCAATTGCCATGCCTCCGCTCCGCCCCGCCGCCCGCGCCCGCGCGCGCGATCTAAGTGTATCTAAGCTCAATCGTACAGCCCCTCCTCGTCCCAAACCTCCTGCAAGAACTCCACCATCTCCGGCAGCGGCACCGGCGCGGAGAACGGCCGCGACGACGTCAGGAGGTCGTCGTACGTCGCGTCCGCGCTCAGCACCGGCCGTCGATCGCGGTCGCGTCGCCGCGCCTCCGTCATCAACCCCCCGGCTCGCCCCGCGGCCGTCCACGCCTCTCGCTGCTTCTCCCACGCCGCGAGCCGCTTGTTATCGAACGGCGGCGCGCGGTTCGGCGGCGCGCCGGGCGCGGGCTTGGACGACACCCCACCGCGCGATGGCTCGCGCGCGGGCGCGGTCGTCGTCGTCGTCGTCGTCGTCGTCGCGCCGTCGCCCGTCATCTCCTCCTTCGAGCGTCGAACTTTCGGCCGGAAAAAATCGAACATGCCACGAGCGCGCTCGCTCGCGCGCGGTGCGCGTGCCGCGCGCTGCTCGCCTCCGCGAGCGCGTGCGTTCGCGTCAACGCCCTCCGCGAGTGCGAGCGAGCGGGTCCGCGCGAGGCAGAGCGCTGCCGACGACGCGGGCGGGAATGATGAAGATATTTTCGTCGTCGGTCGAAAAGAAACCAGACACGTTCTTCAGCGAACAGAACTCGTCTCATCAGCATCACGCGTCGTGTCCGCATCTTTTGGCGCCGCCGCCGCCGCCGCCGCCCGCGCGCGGCCGCACCTCCCCCGGTCATCCACCCCACGAACACCCTCGCGCGTCCATCGCATCGCTCCTCCTCCTCCTCACTCCTCCTCCTCTTCGTCGGGCACGAGCACGACCACCTTCCCGGTCGTGCCGCCGCTTTGAAACGTCCGCAGCGCCGTCGGGAGCTCGTCGAAACGAAACCTGCGGCCGATCGTCGGCGGTTTCAACTTCAACGCCTCCAACCCCGCGAGCAACTCCCCGAGCTCCACGATCTTATCGAACATCCATATCAGGTTAAACCCCATCACGGACTTGTTCACCCCGGGGAGATTCATCGGGTCCACGAACGGCCGTCTGACGTACTTCCACGCGAGCTTGACCCAACCGCTTAAACCCAAGTCGCCCGCCGGGGTCAGATCCGCGGCGCCGTAGACGACGTACCGACCCGTCTTCGCGAGGTTGTCCCACCCGCCCTTGAAGAAATCGCCCATGACCGCGTCCATCACGACGTCGCACTCGTCGCTCACGCCGCCGCTCGCGACGAGCGCGGCAGCCTTGACTTGCTCGCCGAAACGTCTCCGGTCGCGGACGACGATGGCGTCCTCGCGCATCGTCGGATGCCGGGCTGCGACGACGATCGATCGATTTCGGGGCGGAGTTTGAATGTCGGGGTGGAGTTGAAAGGCGTCAGGTGGAGTTGAAAGGCATCGAGGGCGGGGATTGAAAGCGAGGGGTGGGCGGAGAGATGCGCCGGGAAAAGTCCTTAAGGATCGGCGTTCACCACGCGAACGAGGTCGTATGGGGACCAGTGTATGAAGGCGCGTCGGTCGGAGTCGAAAGGCGGGCGTCGCGGTCGAGCGAGCGTTGAAACCGTGGGTTCGGCGGAGAGAAGTAACGTCACGCGGACGGAAAACGTGAAGCCCTTAAGGAACGGCGTGCACCGCGCGAACGCGGTCGTATGGGGACCAGTCATCAGACGCGCCTAAGATGATCTCCTTCTTGCTCGCGGACCCAACCGTCGCCACCGCGCGCGCGCCGACGGCTTCGCAGATGCCGAGACCGAACAGCCCGCACCCGCCCGCGGCGCTGTGGACTAACACCGTGTGCCCTTTCCGCACGTTACCCAACGCGCGCAGGGCGTAGTACGCGGTCAAGCCTTGGACTAAGAACGCCGCGCCCTGCTCGTGCGTCCAGCCCGCGGGGAGCTTCCGCGTCTGATGCGTCGGCGCGTTGACCTTCGTGGCGTAAGCGCCGAACCGCGTGACGCACATCACGGAGTCGCCGACTTTCAAGTCCGGGACGACCGTCCCTTCCGGGAGATCCGCGCGCGGCGGCCCGAGCGCGGTGACGACGCCGCAGCACTCCAGGCCGGGGACGAACGGCGTCGGCGGCGTCGCCTGGTACAGACCGAGCACGCTGACAAAAAATGTTCATCGGTCAGTTGAAAGGGGACACGATCAAATGTTGAAACCGAGGTGCGGGTGAAAAACGTCTGTAGCTCTCGAACGCACCTGAAGACGTCCGCGAAGTTGAGGCCGATGGCTTTGACGTGGACGCGCGCTTCCCCCGGGCCCGGCGGCGCGATGGCGTCGTCCTCGACGAGGGTCATGCCGCTGAGCGCGCCGGTCTTGTTCACCCGCCACGACTTCACCGTCTCGGAGGAGGAGGAGGAGGAGGAGGGGGTAGAGGGCGGCATCGCCGGCGTCGCGGACGCTTCCGAAGCGCGAACGACGACGACGCCGAGGTTTCGCGCGGGAGAGATGAAGCGAGACGACGACGACGACGACGACGACGCGCGCGCGCGGCGCGCGCGATCGACGGAAAAAGACGGCGGACGCGGGGGCGAGCGCGCGGACGACGGCGCGAGTCGCATCTGGCGGTCCCCGCCTCGCGCTCGGTGCACTACCGGCTCTCGGACGAGCCGAAACGATCTCGCGCCCAGTCTGACTGACTGGAACCAGACAGAATCGATTGGTCTAGTCTACGTAAGTCGCCTATCTTCTAAATACCAATACCAATGCGCCACGCCGCTCCCCGTCAGCGGTACTCCGGAGGTAGCATCCGCTCTATGTTCTCCCTCCACGTCCGATACCCCGGATCCTCTTCGCGCGAAGCGAAGGAAGAGGAGCCGCGGTTAGCGCGGTGCGGCGATATTCCCTCGTACTTCTTCGGGGTCAGCCGCTCGGTGGCGTGCGGGACGCCGAGCTTAAGCAGAGTAAACCTCGTAGACTTACTCGGGCGTTTTTCCGAGAAGAGCTTCAGTTCTCGCGCGGCGTCGCCGATCTCCGCGACCTCGAGCGCGTCGAACCACTTTCCTTCCTTCTCCGCGCGGACGACGTCCAACGCTCTCGACGTCGCGGCGCGAATCGCAGACTTTTTCGTTTTCCCTCTCGCTCGCGCGAGCGACCTGCCGTGTATCCGCACGTCGGCGACGAACTGGGACTGCGCGTCGTCGTCGTCGTCGTCGTCGTCGTCGCCGCCGCCGCCGCCGTCGCCGCCGTCGATGCCGCCGTTCACTTCGGTCGCGGCGTGGACGCTCAAATCCGCGCCCCACAAGAAGCAGATCCTGTTCAAGGTCTCCCACTCGGTTGTTTTTTTGACGACGGCATCCGCCGGGTCGTCGTCGTCGAGCGCGTTCATTTTCGCCACGTACCTCGCGATGTAGAAACTGCCGATCCGGCGCAGGACGTTCCGCGCGCGATACATCGTCAGCGCCGCGCACGGGTTGAACCCCGGGGCGAGGAGCTTCGCGTCGCTCGCGATGAGGTCGCCGACGCTCGTCGCGTCCGCGAAAAACGCGCAAAAGTCCTCGACGGAGACGCCCAACGGCGCGCCCCACCTCTCGTGCAGCCCGCGGAGCACCACCTCCGATTGGATCGCGTCCTGGGCCGCGTACGCGATCTGCGCGTCGCTCAGCGGCGCGCGCGACCAGTCCGACATCTGCGTCGTCTTGCTCTTTAACGGCGCGGCGTTCGCGGATCCGGCGTTGGACGGCGTCGGCGGGGGAAACCTCGCCGAGAGATTCCTGAGGGTCGACGGTCCGTCGTTCAAAGCGACGTCGGGGTGGAGTCGAAAGGCGTCAGAAGCGGAGTTGAAAGGCGTCGAGGTGCGTCGGGATGGATTAAAACCGAGGGGCGCGCGGAGAGTGACGAACGCCGGGAGAGAAAGTCCTCAAGGAATGAAGTTCACGACGCGAACGCGGCCGTACGGGGACCAGCGCGAGGAACAGAACGCGCCTCAGCCCCGGCGGCTCGCCGAAGAACGACGCGACGACGTTCACGTCGACGAACGACGCGCGACGCACGCCGTCGCTTCCGAGGTCGTAGTCCCTCGCGAGGTCGTCCAGATCGCGTCCGACGCCCGCGCCGACGAAGTACAACAACCTATCGGACGGCGCCAAGTGGCCGTCGGACGAGGCGGAGGCGGAGGAGGCGGACAACGCGTCTCGGAGCGACGCGGGAAGGACCGCGTCGCCGTCCTTCGTCGCCGCGAGGACGTGCGCGAGAAGACACGAACCACCGGCGGGGACGCGTTTTCCCGGCATTTCCCCGCCGCCGTTTTCCCCGTCCCCGTCCCCGTCCCCGTCCCCGCGCGCGTAGAGCTGCACGAGCGACGTCGGGTTCACGCGCCCGCTCGTGAAGTTCGGCCTCGCCTCGACGTCGAAACCGACGATCGCGAACGACGACCGGCCGCCCCCGCTTCCGCTCACGCCGCTCGCCGCGCGCTCGCGCTCGGCCGCCGCGAGCCTGAGCCTGGCCACGAGGTCAGCCTTGCGTCCGCTCGACGGCAGCTTCGCCGCTTTCAGCCGCTCGCGCAGTCGCGCGACCGTCGATGATGCGTCAAAATCATCGTCGTCGTCGTCGTCGTCGTTCGTCGAGCGCGGGGCGCGCGGCTGCCTCTTCTTCGCACCGCCACGCGTCGGGAACATCTCCGCGATCGCGGCGTCAATGTCCTCCTTCGTGTACGCGGTCGTGACGCGCACGCCGTCGATCGTCGTCGTCGTCTTCGACGGCGCCGCCGCCGACGACGACGACGTCCTCGCGGCGAATCCGCGCGACGACGAAGAGTGCGAATTCCTCGGCGCCTCCGTCTCCGCCCGTCCCCACGCCGCCTCCGCGAGCGCGACCTCGTCGTCGCGCGGAAGCGCGCGCCATCGCGCCGTCTCCGCCGCCGCGGCGACCCTGCGCGCCCCGCGCCTCCGCGCGGCGACCGCGAGACGCCGCATGACCCGTCCGACGCTCGCGCGCGCGCCGGGAGTGCCTCGCGTCGGCGCTTCCCGCGTCTCAGAGACCTCGCCTGATGAGACGTCGAATCCGGGACTGAAGCGCGCCGCGCCGGCGGTTCCTGTCGCAGGCGGTTCGGTTCTCTTTTAGGTGTCGGTTCGCGCGCCGCGTCCCGCGCCGCGGCACTCCCCGACGCGCTGCTCCCCACGCGCGACACGACACGCGCGCATCGCGTCTCGCGCCCGCGCGCCTCGACCCGAAGAACGACATGGTCGCCGCCGCGAACGACGCGCTCTTCATCGGTGCGCGGTCCTCCGCGCGCGATCGCTCCGTTCGCGCGTCGCGACGGTTTCGGGATCTCGTGATGACAAGACATCTCACCGCGCGCCTCGCCCGAGCGCGCGCGAGGATCGACGCGATGCGATGCGATGCGCGCTACTAGAGTGAAGAGAAACGCAAAACGCACGCTAACGAACCGTTATTCATTCGCCGTGAATGACCTCTTCTCTCTCGCTCTCGCAGGCGACCCAGCAGAGAGCAGCGACGACGTCGACGCGTGCGGAGGGTTCGCGTTCGCGCTCCCCGAGCTGCGCGAGCTCATCGAGGGCGGCATCGGTCCGCTCGACGAAGACGCGCTGCGTCACCTGGAAGCCTCGAACGACGGCATCGACGCGAGCTGGCCGTCGCCGTTCCTCGACGCGCTCGAAGACGTCGACGCGTTCGAGGCGAGCGTCACGGCGTGCGGCGGCGACGACGACGACGACGGGACGTCGTGGATCCCGCGATGGATGATCGATCGCGCGCGCTTCGACGACGGCAGGTGTGCACACTGGTCCCCATACGACCGCGTTGGCGATGTGAACGCCGATTCTTAAGGACTTTTCCCGGCGCATCTCTGCGCCCACCCCTCGCTTTCAATCCCCGACCTCGGCGCCTTTCAACTCCACCTGACGCCTTTGAACTCCACCCCACGAAAGCCCGGGAAGAGTCTCAGAAGACGGAGAAACTGAAACCCCGCCGATACCAGTCGCCGCCGCCGCGGAGGCCGCCGCCGTCCGCGACGCGATGCGCGTCCACACGATGTACCCCGCGCTTCTTCGCGCGTACTTCGCGTGCCGAAGCGCGGGCGCGGACCGCGCGACGGAGCTCGCGCTGCGGCGGCGGAGAGACGCGCTCCTCGAAGACGCGCGCGTCCGGCGAGAAGAAAACGCGCAGAACGCGTCCGGTTTCTTCGACGCGCACACGCACGGCCAGGGCGGCGAGGAGATGGACGACTTCATCGCGCGATGCACCGCGGAGTTGAGAGCGTATTCCGTGGAGTTGAACGCCATCGCGCGGGAGAGCGAGGACGCGTGCGCGGAGTTTGAACGACGCGTCGCTACGATCACCGCCTCCGCGGCGAAAATTAAAATCGACGACGAGAGAGCCCGCGAGAGAGGAGGAGGAGGAGGCACGCCGGCCGACGCCGCGAGGGGAGTCGACGACGACACGGTCTACGACGACGAGGACGAGTTCGGAGACGACGACGACGACGACGACGACGACGAGTCCACGGACGCGAGCGCGTGGGTGAGGAAGCAGAGGAAACGCGCCGCCGCCGCCGCCGCCGCCGCCGCCGCCGCCGCCGCGGGGGGGGGATCGAAAAAACCACCAGCCGCCCCCGACGCCGCCGCCGCCGCGGGTCCGTCTCTCACCGCAAAGCACGTGGACACGCGAGAGGACGACCTGCGCAAGTCTCTCAAGCGGAAGTACGCGACGTCGATATCGTCCCTTCGAGACGAGTTCCTCCGCAAGAGGAAGAAAGGCAAGCTCCCGACGGACGCCACGGAGGCGCTGAAAAAATGGTGGAGCGACAACGTCGTATGGCCGTATCCGTCCGAAGACGACAAGCGCGCGCTGTCAAAGTCTACCAACCTCAGCGCGACGCAGATCAACAACTGGTTCATCAACCAGCGGAAGCGACACTGGCACAAGCTGTTTAAGGGCGTGACGCAGCCCGCGAGCGAGGAGGAAGCCGCGGTCGCGCTGCGACGCGCGTTCGGGACGCTCGAAAAAGCCCTCGAAGTCGCGCGGGCGTCGTGAGGTACTCTGCTGTAAGTTATTCTCTTCTCTGTTCTACGACAATACGTGTGACTAATTAAATACCGACCGCGCACCTCGTGCCGTCTACTACCGCATTCCGGCGGAACCGACCCTAACGCAGCCACGGCGTCTTGAATATCATGTCCATGGACGTGAGCACGTACACCGCTTGCGTTCCGGCGTAGAAAAATAAAACCCCCAGCGCCGTCGCTCGCGTGATTCGACCTCTGTTGACCACGACCACGCTCAAGAACAAATAGACGAGCGCGATCAACAGCGACGCCACGAGCACGATGACGTCGTTGTGCAGCTTGAAGTGCCGCAGCGGACGCCCGCTCTTCGAGACGTTCGAGAACATCCCGAGGGACAGACCCACGAGAACGTTAAACATCGGCCCTCCGACGCACGCGGCGACGGCCATCCTCGGGTGCCCCTCCTTCGCCACGGTGACGTTGCTGACTAGATCGCCTATAGATATTCCCCACGCGAGGACGGTCGCGCCGAGGAGGCTCTCGGATAGACCGTTGATCGTCCCGACCGCGGCGAGGAGGGCGACGATCTCGCCGGCGACGACGTCCATCCAAGTGATGGACTGCGCGAAGGCGACGATCGTGAGCGCCGCCGTCATCGCTCGCACCGCCGCTCTCGGCGCGTCCGGGCCAATGAGCGTCGGCCAGGCGGCGTAGAGCGCGACGGCGCCCAACGCGCCGCACGCGGCGCCGTATATCGCCCCCGCGGGGTTGACGTCGTTCGGGAGGAAACGCTCCGCGGCGATGAAAAAAAGCGGCGCCGTGACGGGGAGCGCTGAGGGACATGCCATACAAAAAATGTTCATCGGTCAGTTGAAAAGAGAAGCGATCAAATGTTGAAACCGGGCGATGGGTGAAAAACGTTTGTAGAGAACGCACCGGAGACGAGGACGCGCGACTGCCGCGACGCGTCCGCGTTGAGCTCTGGCATCGTGCATCGCAGCGCGAACAACGTCGGCGCGTTAACGATCGCCGCGAGCGCGGAGAGCGTCTTGCGGAGCATCCGCGACGGGCTGAGCGTTGTTTGGGGGGGCGCGGCGACGCCGCCTCCGCCTCCGCCGGCGGCGTCTTCGCCGTTCCATACAAAGCGATGTCGGGGTGGAGTTGAAAGGCGTCAGGTGGAGTTGAAAGGCGTCGAGGACGGGCGTTGAAAGCGATGGGTGGGCGGAGATAGACGCCGGGAAGAGTCCTTAAGGATCGACGTTCACCATGCCAACGCGGTCGTATGGGAACCAGTGTAAGGAGAACGCGCCGTTCTCGTCGATCCCCGCGCCGCCGTTCGTCGACCCGGCGCCGCCGCCGCCCCACCGGACGTTCGGCGCGCCCCCGACCCCGGTCCCGTCCTCGATGAGCGCGGCGTACCCGTCCTCGAACGATTCGTCCGCGTCCAGCAGCCCGGCCGTCAGCCCCTCGCCGTCCGCCGCCGCCGCGAGATCGTCCTCCGCCGAAAACGCCGCCGCCGCGCCGGGGGCGACCCCCCACCCCAACCCGCGCAGCATCGCGCGCACGCGCGCGGGCGCGAGCAGCGCGATGAGGTACGCCGCGTACATCGACCCGAGAGCGATCGCGTGCGGGGCGTTGACGTCGCCGGCGAGGAATATTCCAAACGTCGTCGCGACGGCGGCGCCGTAAAATCCGACGTCCCTGGTGAAGGCGGCTTTGCCGACGTCGACGCCGTGGTTCAGGGACATGCATTCGGCGATGCGGTGAAACGCACCACGCCGGCGCGTTAGCGTCAGCGTTTCATCGGTTTCGTCGGTTTCGTCGTCGTCGTCGTCATCGTACGCATCGCTCGCGTCGTCGTCGTCGTCGCCGCCGCCGCCTAACAACCCCCGCCTGATCCCTTTCCCGCGCGTCGCCGCCGCGATCGTCGACGGAGACTTCGCCTCCGGCTTCTTCCCCGTCAACAAAACCACCGCGGGAAGGACGACCGCGCAGACGTAGAACCCCGCGCCGAACACCGCGCCGAGCGCCAACGACACGCCCTCCGCGTCCGCGCCCTTAAACGCAGCCACCTGCGTGAAGACGTCGGGCGCGCCGTTCCCGAACGACAGCACCTGCGCGATTCCATACGAGCGAACGTCGGGGTGGAATTCAAAGGCGTCAGATGGAGTTGAAAGGCGTCGAGGGCGGGGATTGAAAGCGAGGGGTGGGCGGAGAGATGCGCCGGGAAAAGTCCTTAAGGATCGGCGTTCACCACGCCGACGCGGTCGTATGGGGACCAGTGTACAGAACGCGCCGTCGCGCCCGCGACGTCCTCGGGCAGCCGCAGCGCCCTCGACACGTTCTCCAGCGACGGCACGAAGAACCGCTCGGCGACGATCGCCATGACGGAGATGAAGAACACCGCGAGCGATAGCTGCAACGCCGTGCTCAGCGTCGCGAGGCGACGCATGTGGCAGTAGTGGATCGTGAGGTAGGGCACGATGTTCTCGTCCTTGGAGCACGCGGGGTTGTGCCGGACGTAGTGGCACCGCTTCGCCTTCGCGACCGCCCTCGGCTTGCACGTCTCCACGCGCGCGCCCACGGGGCCGTCGGAGGGGTTCTTCGCGGGCGGCGCGAGAGGCGACGGCGGCGGCGCGGTGTGGTTCTTCTTCCACTCCGCCGCGCGCGCGTCGACGTCGTCGTCGAGCGCGTGATGCGCCGCGTCGTCGAAAGGAATAACAATTGCGTCGTCGATCGCCCCCCCGCGCTTCTGGAGCCAACGTCGCGCCGCGGACGTTCGGACGCCGCCGCTCGGCGCGGCGGCGACGCTCGTCCCCGGGCTTGCGAGGAGCGCGAGGAGCGCGAGGAGCGCGACGAGCGCCGACCGTCCGCGCATGGCGCTCTGTGTGGTCGCGGAGGGGCGCCGACGCGCTCGTTCCGTTCGCCAAAAAAAGTTTCGTCGATCCTCGTCAGGTGCGTTGAAGCTAGACAAACGTTTTTCACCCACCCCACAGTTTGAACATTTGATCGCGTACCCTTTCAACTGACCGATGAACGTGTTTCAATGGAATCGCCCAGTGAGAGAGCGCGAGCGTTCGACTCTCGCGCTCTCATCAGTCACATCGCTCGCGCGCCACCTCCGTCCGTCCTCCCGCGGCGATGAGCGAGATCGAACCCGCGGCGCCGCCGCCGCCGCGCCCCGGGATCCGCCAACGCCTCGGCACGCTCGCGGGAACGCTCAGGTCGAAGGCGTCGCTGCCGCCGTTCACGCGCGTCGTCGCGGCCGCGCTGATCGCCGTCTTCCTCCTCGTCTCAGGCGCGTTCTATACACTGGTTCCCATACGACCCCGTCGCCGTGGTGAACGCCGATCCTTAAGGACTTTTGCCGTCGTCTCTCTCCGCCCAGGGTCCCTCGCTTTCAATCCCCGTCCTCGACGCCTTTCAACTCCGCTTCTGACGCCTTTGAACTCCACCCCGACGTTCGCTTGTACGGAATGGCCCTCAGCGGACCCGCTCTGGGTCGATCGCCTCGCGCTCGTGCCGTCGAAGACGCTCCCCGGCGCGCCCTGGAACCCGTTCACCGCGTCGTGGACGGAGACGAGCGCGCCGGCGTTCGCGACATTCACGCTCCTCGCGGTCGCGCTCGGGCGCGTCGTGGAGCCTCACCTCGGCGCGCGCGAGCACGCCAAGCTGCATCTGGTCGTCACGCTCGTCGTCGGCGTCCTCGCGTCCTTCGCCGCGCTCGTGCGATCGACGCGCGACGTCGGCGCGATGCACCGCCGCCTGTGCGGGCATCAAGGCCTCGTCGCCGCGTCACTCGTCGCGGTCAAGCAGAAGATGCCGGACGCGCCCGTCGCGGTGAAGGGGCTGCGTCGGCTGACGTGCAATCAGCTTCCGTTTTTGTTTTTGCTCGCGACGCTGGCGGGGGGCGCGGTCGTCGGCGACGTCCTCGGTCGATTCGGGTTCTCGCTCTTCGGGTGGTACGCCGCGTGGCTGTACTTGCGGTTTTATCAGCCGTCCAGAGACGGCGGCGGCGGCGGCGCGAGGGGCGACGGCAGCGACGCGTTCGCGTTCGCGACGTTCTTCCCGGCGCCGGCGCGGCAATTCGTCCAGCCGCTCGCGGTGAGACAAACCGCGACTGCTCCCCGTACGCGCGCTCCATACGTTCGCGCGTCGATCGTCCGTCCTGTCTTCGCTTCAGGACTTCTCTTCTTTCGCGCGCGCGCTGTGAACCTCACGTTCTGACACGTGGGAACGATATCCACCGATACCATGCACGCGTGACTGACGCGCGTCTTCCCACGACCGTTCGAATCGAATCGCAGGACGTCGCCGCGAGCGTATTCAGGCGCGTTCTATACACTGGTCCCATACGACCGCGTTGGCGTGGTGAACGCCGATCCTTAAGGACTTTGCCCGGCGCTTCTCTCCGCCCACCCCTCGCTTTCAATCCCCGTCCTCGACGCCTTTCAACTCCAACTGACGCCTTTGAACTCCACCCCGACATCGCTTTGTATGGAACGGCCCTCAGCCGCGGGAGCGGCGGGTCCCGAACGGAGGGCGACGCTCGCGGCGCGCCGCCGATCGCGACGCGCAGGAACGGCGGGCGCGCGGGCGTCACGACGAACGACGCGGAGGAGGCGCAGAGGCGGCGGGAGCGCGGGGCGAAGGCGTTGGCGGAGCGTCTGGAGGCGAAGAGAAAGGCGGCGGCGGCGGCGGCGGCGGCGGCGGCGGGGGGCGGCGGCGGGGACGACGCCGTGTGAGCGCGACGTGTCCGCGTCTGTCGTCTACGCTAGTCTAACTCCTATTACAAACGAAACGAAACGCTCCCGTTTTGTCCGTTATGATACAGTATGGTCCTCCCAGCCGTCGCGTTACGGAAAGTATTTCCGTCCCAGCGCCCTGACGCGGTCGTCGAACGCGGCGCACTCGATGGGCGAGTCCGCGTCGTGGAACGGATTCAACGCCGCCTTGACGTAGAGCTCGTGCGCTTCCGCGAAGAACGCGCGCACGCTCTCCTCGTTCCGCGCGTCGTGCAAGAGCACGAACCGCGTCCCCCCCGCGGTGACGTGCGCGTACACGAGCAGATCGTTGAACCGGTCCACGAGCTTGAGGTTCGTCTGCGGCGTCTCCCATCGCCGCTCGTCGACGACGTCGAGCGCGGCGTGCGCGACGAACTCCTGGAGGTGCGCCGCGTCCTCCCGCTTCGGGGTCTGACCCAGGTTCGCCTCGTACAGCGGGACGTCCGCGTTGGAGACGATCGTGAACGTCGCGAGGCCGACCATCGCGACGTGCGACCTACCGCGCGACCGCGCGACGACGCGACGGGGGCGCGCGCGGCGACGACTGATCGTCGGGAGCGACGATCTGATCTGATTATTTTCGCGAGACGAAGCGTGAGAGTCGCGAACGCCTCGGTTTAAAACGTCGCGCCCGAGGCGCCGGGCCGACGCGCGATGACGGCGATGACGGCGACGCCGTCCGCCGCGGCGACGCCCTCCGCGGCGACGCCCTGGGTTAACGCCGGCGACGTCGTGAAGGAGAACCTAGAGAAGATCCTCGCGGTCGCGAGTTCGGGGAAGCGCCACGCGGACCTCGCGTCGTCCGTGCGAGATCTCGTCGCCTCCATCGCCGACGGCGACGCGTTCGTCGTGCAGACGCCGACGCCGACGCCGCCGACGACGCCCTCCAAGGCGTCGGCGGCGTCGCCATCGCCGGCGCACCCCGGCGCGTCCACCGCGGCGGCGACCCTGGGCGGCGGTCCGAGCGTCGGGAGCCTCGGAGACGCGCAGACCGCGCGCCTGTGCGTCCCGCTGCGGTTGGCGTTCGAGAGCCGCGCGCCGAAGATGGTCGTCGAAGCGATCGCCGCGATACAGAAGCTGATCGCGTTCGGGCTGCTGAGAGGCGACGCGGACGAGCTCCCGGGGGGGGAGGAGACCGTTTCGGCGGCGGGAGCGGCGGGAGCGGCGGCGGGAGCGGCGACGGCCGCCGTCGACGAGAAGGCGGACGCGAAGGAGAAGGAGGAGAAGTCGTCGTCGGTCGCCGCCGCGGCCGCGACGACGACGACGACCGCGGAGGACGCGCCGCCGGCGGAGACGCCGACGCCGCCGCCACCGCCGCCAGACGCCGCGCCGCCTATTCCGCCGCCGTCCTCGAGGCTCCTCGCCGGCGAGATCGTCGACCTCGTCTGCCGCGCCAGCGAGATCATCGACGAATCCGTCGAGCTCCACGTCCTGAAGTGCCTCCTCACCGCGGTGTCGTCGAAGACGTTCCGCGTCCACGGCCGCGCGCTGCTGCGCGTCGTGCGGACGTGCTACAACGTCTTCCTCGGGAGCAAGTCCGAGGTGAATCAGAGCACGGCGAAAGCGTCGTTGACGCAGATGCTCACGGTTGTTTTTCATCGCCTGGAGGCTGGCTCGAGCGAGGCGTCGGCGCCGGCGATCGTCGTCGCGGACCTTCTGCGGCCGTCCGAGAAATCAAAGCCGAGCGACGGCGACGGCGTCCAGGAGATGGTGAACTTCGTGCAGTCGTTCGTGGGGAAGGTCATCGCGGACATGAACACGGTGACGTTGACGACGTTCGGGGGGCCGGACGCGGCGGCGACGGCGGCGGCGGCGGCGGAGCGCGAGATGACCGAGGGAGGGGAGTTCGACGACGACGCGGACGCGGCGGAGGACGGAGACGGAACGTCCGCGGGGACGCCGTTAAAGCGTTCCTTATCGAACGCGTCGTCGTCGTCGTCGCGAAGAGGAGGAGGAGGAGGCCTCGGCCTCGGCCTCGGCCTCGCGGCGCGGACGGATGAGAGTTTTGCGCTCGAGTCAGACGCGTTTCTCGTGTTTCGCGCGCTGTGCAAGCTGGCGAAAAAGTCGGGCGACCTCGCGAACGTCTCCGTCGTCCGCGGGAAGACGCTGTCGCTGGAGCTCCTCAAGATACTCCTCGAGAACGCCGGGCCGAGGTTCTACGCCTCCGAGCGGTGCGTCGAGGCGACGAAGGAGTACCTCCTCGACGCGGTCGCGACCAACGCGGCGCCCTCCGTGCCGACGGCGTATCAGCTCTCGCTCTCGATTTTCCTCACGTTGCTTCGACGCTTCCGCGTCTCGCTCAAGTCCGAGATTGGCTTCTTCTTCCCGATGCTGATGCTCAAGCCGCTGGAGGTCGTCCACGGGTCCCCGCTCGCGCCGTACCCGCAGCGCGCCGTCTTGCTGTCGTGCCTAAACAAACTCTGCGGCGACGCGCGGCTGCTCGTGGACCTCTTCGTCAACTTCGACTGCGACCTCGGTGCGTTCTACCGTATGCACACGTGATTCACCCATCGCCCGGTTTCAACGTTGATCGCGTCCCCTTTCAACTGACCCATGAACTATTCTTCGTACGGAACGCCCCTCAGACGCGTCGAACCTCTTCGAACGGCTCGTCAACGCGCTCGTGCGCGTCGCGCAGGGGCTCCCCGGCGTGAACGAGCTCACCGGGAACGAGGCCGCGAGAGAGGCGGTGTTGAAAGCGGAGGCGTTGGAGTGCCTGAGCGGGATGCTCGGCGCGCTCGGCGAGTGGATCGACGTGCAGCTGGGCACGGGGGAGAGGAGAGACGCGGCGGCCAAGGCCAAGGCGATGGCGTCGGCGGCGTCGGCGTCCGCGAGCGGCGGCGCCCTGGACGAGATGCACCGGGGTGGGGGTGGGGATGATGATAACGCCACGACGTCGACGGTTACTCCGGAGGATATCGAGCAGCTGAAAGCGAGCAAGATGGAGTACCAGCAGGCGGTGGCGCTCTTCAACAAAAAACCGAAAAAAGGCGTCGCGATGATGCAATCGCTGGGACGCCTCGGCGAGACCCCCGAAGAGATCGCCGCGTTCTTGAGGGACTCGCAAGGGCTGGACAAGACCATCATAGGCGACTACCTCGGCGAGCGTGAAGAGCCGATGCTGAGCGTGATGCACGCGTACGTGGACGCCATGGATTTCACGGCGCAGACGCTGGACGAGGCGATTCGGAAATTTTTGGAGGGGTTCCGCCTCCCCGGGGAGTCGCAAAAGATCGACCGTCTGATGGAGAAGTTCGCGGAGCGGTACTGCAAGCAGAACCCTGGGGCGTACAAGAACGCGGACACCGCGTACGTGCTGTCGTTCAGCGTGATCATGTTAAACACGGACGCGCACAACCCGCAAGTCAAGAATAAGATGACGCTCGAGGGTTTCCTGCGGAATAACCGCGGGATCGACGACGGCGCGGACGTCCCCGCGGAGCACCTCACGGAGCTGTACAAGCGCATTGTGACGAACGAGATACGAATGAAGGACGACGACCCGGCCGCGATCGCGGCCAAGGCGGAGGCGAACGAGAAGGGCAGCGGCAGCACGATGACGAGGGCGATGAAGGACATGAGCAACCGCCTCGGCATGGACGTCTTGATGTCCCTGGTGAGCGGCAAAAAAGTCGTCGACATCGTCGACACCGCGCAAATCATGGAAGAGGTCCGGAACCGCGCGCGGAGAGAGAACGGCGGGTTCCAGAGCGCGTCCAACCCGGCGTGCGTGCGGCCGATGCTCGAGGTGGCGTGGCCCGCGATGCTCGCGGTGTTCTCCATGTCCTTCGAAGCCACGGAGGCGCCCTCCGTCGTTCAAACCTCCCTCCTCGGGTTCCAGCGCGCGATCCACCTCACCGCGGCGATGGGAATGGAGTCCACCAGAGACGCGTTCATAACCCCGCTCGCGAAGCTCACGTCGTTGCACTCGCCGTCGAACATGCGGACGAAAAACGTCGCCGCCGTGCGCGCGTTGGTGGAGGTGGGCGTTCAGGACGGCGACGCGCTGGGCGACGCGTGGAGGCACGTGTTGCAGGTGGTGTCGAGGTACGACCACCTGTACTCACTCGCGATGGGGTACGACGACGCGAGCTTGTTCGGGGAGGAGAAGGCTGCTGACGCGGGATCGAACGGGGACGGCAGCGGCGGCGGCGCGGAGGGCGGGGGCGGGAAAAAACGACTCTTCCGCCGCGTCGGCGGCGGGAGCAACAAAGCCGCGAAGGACGCGGCCGCGGCGAAGGCGAAAGAGGCGCGGCAGTCCCCCGCGAAGCCGTCGCCGCCGCCGCCTCCCGCCGCGATGTCCATGCCCGCGCTGCCGACGATGGCGTCCATGTTCGGCGCCTCCGCCGCCGCCGCGGACGAGTCCCCGTTCGCGCATTTGAAACCCAAGTCGAAGCCCTCCGGGGCGCCCGCCGCGGTGACGCCGGTCAAGACCTCGACGACCGAGGGTCCCGGACCCACGACCGCCGCGACCGGCGCGAACGCGCCCGGGACGCCCGGGTCCCTCCCCACGACCCCGGCGGCGGGTACGGACGACGAGACGGACCCGCGTCTGTTCCTTCACGAGCTGGACATCGACCCGCCGCCGGCGCACGTCTTGAGGGAACTCCACCCGGACGAGCTCGCGCGCGTGTTTCAGTGCACGGACCAGCTCGACGGCGAGGCCATCGTCGCGTTCGCGCGGTCGCTCTGCGAGGTGTCGTTGGAAGAGACCGCGGCGAGGCATCCGCGGGTGTTTTCGCTGACGAAGCTCGTGGAAATTTCGCACTTGAACATGACGCGCGTCCGGATGACGTGGAGCAAGATGTGGCCGTCGCTCGCGGACTTTTTCACCAAGTCCGGATGCCACCACAACCTCCAGGTGGCGATGTACGTCGTCGACTCCCTGCGACAGCTCGCGATGAAGTTTCTCGACCGCGGCGAGCTCTCGAACTACTCGTTCCAGAACGATTTCCTTCGGCCGTTCGTCGTCGTCATGCGGCAGTCGCCCAACGCGCGCGTCCGCGAGCTCGTCATTCGCTGCATGTCGCAGATGGTGCTCGGGAGGGTCGGGAACATCAAGAGCGGGTGGAAGTCCGTGTTCATGTGTTTCACGACCGCGGCGAACGACGAGGAGAGCGGCATCGTCACCCTCGCGTTCGAGACGATCGAGCTGATCATCAGAGAACACTTTCAGCACATCACGGAGACGGACGCGACGACGTTTACGGATTGCGTTAACTGCCTCATCGCCTTCACGAACGGAGACTGCGCGCCTGAGGTGGCGTTAAACGCGATCGCGTTTTTGCGGTTCTGCGCGCTGAAACTCGCGGACGGGTCGTTGGGCGAGCTCGACAAGCCACCCACGGAACCGGAGAACGAGGAGGAGGAGGAGGAGGATGGGTCGAAGCCGCCGACCGGCGGCGGCGGCGAAGGGAAGAAGAAGCAGAAGACGCCGCCGAAGAGCCCCGAGCGTAAACCGACGCCGCGCGCGAAGGGCGCGACGTGCTTCACCGACGACGAAGTCCACGTCTTCTTCTGGTTCCCTCTGCTCGCGGGCCTGAGCGAGCTGACGTTCGACCCGAGGGAAGACATTCGCGCGACGTCGTTGAAAGTGTTATTCGACGTGCTCGCGTTCCACGGCGATCACTTTTCGGCGACGTTTTGGGCGAGGGTGTACGACAGCATCCTCCTTCCGATCTTCGACAGCGTCCGCGCGGAGCTCGGGGACGACGAGGCGAGCGCCATCGCCGAGCCCGGGACAACAGACGGATCAGGATCGTCGGACGCTTTGACGCCTCGACGCGCCGCGCGCGGCGTCGCCTCCGTCGACGCGTGGCTGTACCAAACCTGCCAGCACTGTCTCGAGCTCGTCGTCGACCTCACGGTGAAGTTTTACGTCCCCGTCACGTCCACCCCGGACGTCTTCCCGCGGCTGCTCGCGCTTCTCGTGTCGCTGTCCACGAGAGCGCACGAGCCACTCGCGGCGTGCGGCGTCGGCGCGCTGTCTCGGCTGTTGCTCTCCGCGGGGGGGGTCTTCGACGACGCGGCGTGGGGACTGGCGGTGGACGCGTTGCGGTCCGTCGCGGACGCGACGCGACCGGACGTCGCGGCGCTCGCGGCGCGATGCTCGGTCGAGGAGGACGAGGAAGACGAAACGTCAACCGACGCCACCGAAAGAGAAGGTCCTCCCGGTTTCTCCTTTGACGAGGACGCGCTCGCGAGGGAGGCGGGCGCGCGGCTCGGCGCGCACCCCGTCGCGTGGGGGCGCGCGATGGCAGACGCGCGCGCGTTCGCGTCGACGCAACGTCTCGCGATGCAAGCCGTCGCGGAGCTCTACTTCCAGCACGGCGCGCGCCTGAGCGAGGACGCGCTCATCGCGCTGATCGACGTCATGGAAG
>NW_003315889.1:1035513-1051692 GCF_000151265.4 Micromonas pusilla CCMP1545 | reverse complement strand
GTGCGCGGCGATCTTCGAGCGGTACGCGCGAGAGACGCGGGCGTCGTCGGAGCCGCCGCCGCCGCCGCCGCCGGCGCCGCCGCTCGCGAAGACGACGACGAGGCTGCCGGACCCGCCGTTGTTATCGCTGGAGGTGGAGTCGAGCCAGGCTGCGCTCGCGGTGCTCCTGCACTTGCACACGCAAGACGGCGAGGAGGAGGAGGAGGAGGAGGCGGCGGCGACGCGAACGCGAGGAGCGCCGCCGCCGTCGGCGTCGCGCGTCGCGGCGTCGGCGTCCTCGGAGCCTCGGCTCGTCGCGCTGACGCACGCGGTCCTGGCGCGGTTCGCGACGCTCGCGGACGGCGCCGAGGAGGGCGCCGAGGAGGGCGCCGAGGAGGGTGCCGAGAGAAACCACGTGGCTTCGTTCGACGCGACGAACCGCGCTGAGCTGGCGGCGTACTCGCCGCTCGCCGTGGACGCGTTGAAGGCGGCGGCGCGGTTTAAAGACGCGGCGTTCCGCGAGAGCCTGGGGCTCTTCTACCCGACGTTCACGCGGATGATCGAGAGCGAGCACTCGCCCGCGGAGGTGTCGAGGACGCTGAGCGACGTCTTCGCGAAGAGAGTCGGGCCGCTGGTGCTCGCGGCGTTGTAGACGAAGGAAGGAAGGGGAAAGGGCGGGCTCGGGCTCGGGCTCGGGTTCGGGTTCTGGTTCGTTCGCTCGTAGTTTTTTTTTTGTTGTCTTGTCTCGTATGATATTGCAATTCAACTCAACGAAAAGAATCGTGCGTATGTGCTAGCTAGCCGTGGTGTCCGCCGTCGTCGCATCGCTATGTTTAATGAACGGCGACGGCGGTCCATTGTGATCGGGCGCCCAGCGAGCGCGGTCTAAACAAACCCGCATCAGCGGCGCGGCCCATGATCGAAAAAAAAATATTACTCAAAAAAATAACCCCGTTCGCTCACGTCGCGTCGCTCGGCGGCGTGAACACGCCGCGAGGGAGGACGTGAAACGATATGAAACACGGTATGCGTATAGTATAGTCGTACAGACAGACATCAGGTACAGCGTCGAGGCGCGTGCGGCGCGGCGGGCTCGGTTAGTAGTGCTCCCTTCTCGCGCGACTGCCAGGGAACGAGTGAGAGGTAAAAAGTCGTCAGTCATGTCTCAGGTGTCACGCAAGTCTGGTCGTTATTTTTGAGAATTGCGCGCACGCGATTGGCCAGTCCCGCCCCGCAGGAAAAGAAAGGGGGCGAAGCGCGCTGGGTTTCCTCGCGCGGTCGCCTCGACGCGCGCCCGCGGGCGCGACGCCGCCCGCGGGAACGATGCCACGACGCGTCGAAGCGCATCGCCGGCATCGCGCCGCGCGGATTCGACGCGCGATCGCGCGTCGAGACGCCGCCGACCGGGAGGAAAAAGCGCCCGCCGGGGAATCGCGAAAAGTAAGGCGAGAAAAGACGCACCCTCGCCAGTTCCTCGTCCCGTTGTACTGAATCTCGATGGGCTCCGCGCTCGAGCTCCGCGGCGGCGCGTCGTCGTCCACGCCGCCTCTCGCGTCGAAATCGATCGCGCTCTCGCTGAACCGCTGTCTCGGCCCGCCGAGGTCCCCGTCCATGCTGTCGTTGCTGAACGCGTCGCTCTCGCCGCTGCGTTTTCCGAGCTCGACGTCGTCGCACGATTTCCGCGGGTCGAGCGAGAGCGACCTCGTGAGCGACGACGACCCCGTCGACGCCGCGGATCCCCAGCTGCTCTCGCGTCGCGCGAGAAAATCATCCACGCGAATCGCCGCCGCGCGTTTGCTAATCGTCGGCGAGCCGCCGAATCCGGGCGCCGTCGCCGCGTCGAAGCCGACCACGCGGAGCTGCGGCAGCGAGTTCACGCGACGGAGTTCCGCTTCAAGGAGCAGACTTTTGCGCTCGGAAGACGCGCGCTCCAGCATCTCTCGAATGAATACCGAATCCCTCTCGCCGGATCCACCCGCGCGCGCGCGCTTCCGACGCCTCCGACGCGCGCGCCCGACGCCCTTCAGACGAGACGTGCGCGCGCGAACTCTCGCCGACTCGGTTCCGACGACGACGCGACGGCGTTCGTGCCGCGCGCGCGTGGAAAGTGTCGAGGCGCGGCGAGACAAATCCGCGCGAGACTTGTAGACGAGCGAGACTGTTAAAGTTTTTTCTCCCCGGTGCGCTTTTTTCAGACTGGAAACGCACTGGGCGAAATGCACTTTCGCTGCAGGTTCGGGAAAAAGCGTCGTGCGCGGTTTTGAGACAAAAAATCTCGCGCGAAGCGAAAACGTAACCCGCGACTCGTGGTCGAGGGTCTAAACGCGGCTCGACTCCGAGAGATGCGAGTCCTGTCCGACCGCTCGTGCCAGCGCGAACGCCGAGGGAGTCAGGGGGGACGCAAACGCGCCGAGGCGGGGGACGGGACGGGGACGTCTCTCGACTCGCGCGCTGCGAGCGGAGATTTGGTTTTCGGGCGAGGGAGCGCGCGCGCGCGTCGCGTCGCGTCAGTGTTGGCCCGCGCGGTGGCTCGGAGCGGACGCGCGCGCGCGGACGCGTGACCTTCGTGGGCGGAGCGTCGTCGGAGCGTCGTCGGAGCGTCGTCGGAGCGTCGTCGGGGCGCGCGGACGCTCGCGGCGCGTCGAAGGGATCGATCGACTCGACCGAACGCGGGGGAGAAGGATCTGATGACGGGGCGGAGCGTGATCAACTTCGGACGCATCGTCGCGAAGCGCGTGAAGAACAACCTGTTCGGGGGGAAGAACGTCAACACCGGGAACATGATCTCCGAGGACGGCGGGAACAAGTGCGCGACGACGCGCGCGCGTCCCGCGTCGACCCCGTCGCACGATCCGATCCTAAACCCCCCGTCCTCTCTCCGTCCTCTCTCCGTCCGTCGACGTCGTCTCGCTAGGGTTCCCTCTCGTCGTTCGCCTCGCCTCGCCGACCACGCTCCCTCCCTCCCTCCATCCTTTCCCCTAAACCCCAGGACGCGACGGCGATGGAAACCCAACGCGCAGCGCAAGCGCCTCTACAGCGAAGCTCTGGACGAGCTCGTCCGGGTGAACGTCACAACGTACGCGCTGCGCTGGATCGACAAAGCCGGAGGACTGGACGCGTATTTGCTCAACACGACGCCGCAAAAGCTGATGAGCTACAAGGCGTTGGAGCTCCGGAAGCGCGTGCTGGACGCGAAGGGGATCAAGGAGAGCGAGTGGAAGCGGCCGCCGGGGGGGTTGGGGGGGATTCGACCGCCGCGGAGTCAGAGAGAGGCGGACGCGGCGGCGGCGGCGGCGGCGGACGCGAACGCGTAAAACGAACGAAACGCGTTTCATTTCAATTCTCCGTCGTGGTTCGCGGCTTGATAAGCCTTTGAAAGACTTGACGCTTCTGCTTCTCGATGCGAAGTTCAAGCAAGTCCTTTTCCTCCTTCATGTCCTTCAGCTTCGCTATGGCCTCTTTCGTCTTCCGGTGCTCCTCCGCCATCTCCTCTCGCTCCCTCGCGAGCTCCTGCTCCCGGTCTTTGATCTTCTGCAACTTCTTCTGCAATTTCACAGCCATCTCGTCGCCTCTCTCAGCCGCTCTGTCGATCTCGTCTTCAAGCGCTCTCTCTAACATGTCTTCAAGCACTCTCTCGAGCTCTCTCCCCATGTCGAGCTCTCTCTCAAACATGTCTTCAAACACTCTGTCGAGCTCTCTCTGAGCTTCGTCATCCATCTCTTTCCACTTCTCCGACGCCGACGTGTTCTGCTTTGCCGCCGTCAGCTTCGCGTCCAGCTCGGCGATCTTCGCGTCGAGCTCCTCGGACGTCATCTCCTTCGCCGACGCCGACGCGGCACTCGCGGCGTCCGCCTCGGCGCTCGCCTCCTTCGCTCTCTTAGCCGCGTCGGACGCGCTCTGCTCCGCGTCGGACGCGCGCCGCTCCGCCGCCTCGAGCGCCGCGGTCGACGCCTCCGCGTTCGCCCCCGCCTCGCCCGCCGCCTCGCCCGCCGCCGCCGGCGGCGGCGCCCTCACGTCCTCCGCGTCCTTCGCCGCCGCCGTCGCCTTCGCCTCCGCGGCGGCGAGCCACCCCGCGACTCCCGCCTTCGCGTCCTCCTCCTCTCCGCCCCCCTGAAACGCGTGGTCTTTCAGTTTCAAATACACGCCGCAGTGATCGGACCCGAAGAACGCGTCGTCCGGTCTCTGCTCCAGCGCCGCCGGCTTGTCCGAGTACGCGTCCGTGGCTTGCGCGCACTCGACCGCGGCGCGCTCCAGCCCGTCCGACACGAAGAAGTAATCCAGCCGCATGCCTCTGCCCTTGTATCTCCCTGTCGCGACGACGCCCGGGTGCCCGTACCACGTGCACGCCCTCCGCGCGTCGCCGTGCAGATGGCGGTACACGTCCACGAGCTTCGCGGACGTCACGATGTCGTGGAAGCGCCGCCGCTCGTTGTTCGTGAACCCGGGCTGGCCGCGGTCGTCGACGTCCGGCGGCGTCTCCGGCGGCGGCGCGCCCTTCTTTCCCTCCGGCTTTTGGAGCGCGAAAAACTCCGGGTGCGTGACGTCGCGTTCGGTGTGGCACGCGTTCAGGTCCCCGGTCCACACGATCGGTTTCAGGCCTTTCCCGTCCGCGCGCGTCGGCCGTCGCGGGCGGAGAGAAGACGCGTTCGTCTTCGACGTCGCGTCGTTTGAAGTCGTCGCGTCTTTCGAAGCCGCGCACAGCTGTGCGTCGTCGTCGTCGTCGTCGTCGTCGTCGTCGTCGTCGTCGTTTGTTAAAAACGTCTTCAGCTCCGCGTCCCATCGTCGCCGCTTCGCCATGCTCTCCGGCTTCCACCCGTTGTTCTGCGCGTACACGTTGAGAAGCGTGACGTTCTCGAACTCCAGAAACAGAACCCTCCCCTCCGGGTGCTGCGACGCTTCGCCCGCGCGACGCGTCAGCGACCGCGATGCGCTCTTCACCGGAATGTGCTTCTTGACGAGGACGCCGCACCCCGCGCTTCGCTTGTCGGCGCACGCCCAGTGCGGCTCGTATCGGCTCATCGGCTTCTGGCGCATGAGGAGGTCGATCGCGGACTTATCCGCGCGCGCGGCCTTGTCGTCGTCACGCAGGACGTGGCGCCTGCGAGGGACGGGACGGGACGGGACGTCGGACGGTTGAATGAATGTCAACTCTCAACTCTAGGAAGAGCGGGCGCGCGACGCGGCGACGCGAGGTTCGGATCGGCGACGGACGCGCACCGGTTCGGCCCCGCGCCCGCGAGCCATGTCTCCTGCAGGCATATCACGTCCGGGTCGAGGCGCTCGACGTACTTCAGGAAGCACGCCTTGTCGACCTCGTTCTTCATGCGGCCTGAGGGAGAGACAGAGACGCGTGAGTCGACGAGATCTCTCCTGAGCTGTCTGTCGTCAGGGAGGAAGAATCAAATCTGCGCGCGAGATCCGCGGGGTGCTATCGCCGCGCACCGAGGAAACCGTTCGCGTTCCACGTGATGAACGACGTGGGGTCGCTCTTCGGCTCCGGAAGAGCCTCCCCCTTCGCGCGTTTGCTCGCGTCGAGGGGCGCGGCCGCGAAGAAGCGCTTCATCGCGCGCGCTTGTGTGCGCCATCGCATCGCTCCGTCCGACCGTCGCGTCTGGCTGACGAGCTCAGCCGCACACGGCGCGGAAACCTCGGTTCAAACCGCGCGCGGCGCGGAGAGTCCCCTCCGTCGCACGCGCGCGCGTCGTCGCGACTGCCGTCTCTCGCGTCGTCGTTCGCGTCGTCGCCGATATCGTCGCACGACGGCGGCGACGCGCTCGACGTCGCCGCCGCCGCCGCGCGCGATGCCGCCGCCCGCGCGTCGGCGCGCGCCGTCCTCGCCGTTCGCGACGACCGTCCTCGTCCTCCTCTCGTGCCTCGTCGTCCGCGTCTCCGCGGCGACGGACGCGCTGCGTATGGAGCCGCGCGCGGAGTCCGCCGCGGGAGGAGTGGGCGCGGGCAACGGCGACGGCGACGGCGGGTTCAAGGACGCGTTCTTGTCCTCCGTATCCATGATCCTCGTCTCCGAGATGGGCGACGAGACGTTCATCATCGCGGCGATCATGGCGATGCGCCACCCCCGCGTCGTCGTCTTCTCCGGCGCGATCGCCGCGCTGTCGATAATGACCGTCCTGGGCGTCGCCCTCGGCCTCGTCGTCCCGAACCTGATAAGCAAAGACACCGTGTCCAAGGCGGCGTTCGTGCTGTACACCTTCTTCGGCTGCCGTCTCCTCTACATCGCGTGGAAGGCGGACCCGGCGGCGACGATGCAGGAGGAGGTGTCCGAGGTGGAGGAAAAACTCGGCGGGGGTTTGGGACCGAAACCGCCGGCGGGGCCGCTGCGACGCGCGCTCAATCGCGTGTGCACGCCCATCTTCTTGGAGGCGTTCATCCTGACGTTCCTCGCGGAGTGGGGGGACCGCTCGCAGATCACGACGATCGCGCTCGCGGCGCACAAGGAGCCCTACGGCGTCGTCGTCGGCGGGATCATCGGACACGCGTTTTGCACCGGGTTGGCGGTGCTCGGCGGACGCGTCATCGCGCTGAAGATATCGCAGAGGGTCGTCGCGATCGCGGGGGGGTTGCTGTTCTTCGTTTTCGCGTTTCACGCGCTGTTTTACGGCGCGCCGGGGAGCGACATCACGCGGTGAGCGCGGCGCGGGCGCGGCGCGCGCGGGGAGAAGTCTACCGCGCGATGTCGCGACGCGACGGGCGATCGCGGTCGCGGCGGCGACGTGTTGTTTGTCTGCTAATAAGTTGTCTGATAATATGAACATACTCCGTAGTGCGTGCGCATTCTCGAGCGAACGACGAACGACGTCCCGACCTCGACTCGTATTTATTAGACAGTAATAAGGAGGCGAGCGATGAAGTTCAAAGTTCGTCGTCGGGACCGGCGGCAGCTCGGCTGGACGCGAGCGCGCGCTCGCGCCTCGGCGGCGCCGACCCCCCGCCCGCGGGCGCGGCGTCTAACCCAAAGAATCGTATAAAGAATCAACCCATCACGTGATCGTCATCACCGAATCAACTCCAAACAACCAATCACACGTCTCCACGTGGCGCGCGTCGTCGTCCACGTACCCCTCGTCATCAGTCCGAGGAGGAGCTCACGGACGGCGCGTCCGACACGAGCTCCCCGTCCTTCTCGCCCTTCTCCTCGTGCAACACCGCGATGACCGCGTCCATCGTCTTCATCAAAACCTCGCACTTCTCGTGCTCCAGCTTCATCTCGTCGCCCGCGTCCGGCTTCGCCACCTCCTCCCGCAACATCGCCTCGATGAGCTCGTACTCCTCCCGCACTTTCAGCAGTCCCGCCTCCGCGACGGCGGCGGTGGCGACGACGGACGATCGCATCAGCAGCGGCGGCATCCGTTTGAACTTGCCGTACACCGTCCGCACGAGCTCGACGTCGTCCGCGATGATGCACTCCGCGACCATGCGGAGGTGGACGTCGATGATCGTCGTCGCGGCCTCGAGGCCGCCGTCGTACGCCGCCTGGAACACGTCCACGACGGTGATGTCGTCCAGCGCCTCGTACGTTTTATCCGGGCCGAGCTCCGCCAGCGCCATGATGCGGCCGTTCACGCTCGAGTCCCCGGCGTACTTGGCGCACATGTTCGCCACCTGGATCTCGATCTCGTTCCACGACGACACGTCGTCGTCGGTCACGGAGTTGTTGACGTCCGCGCTGCCGCCGCCGGCGCCCGCGCCCGCGCGGAAGTTGGCATTTGCGGCGACCGCGCCGGCCTCGTCCGTGGCGGAGGAGGCGGAGATCGCGGAGGCGCGCGGCGCGCGCGGCGCGCGACACGCGAGGGGGGCGACGGCGACGGCGCGGGCGGACGCGCCGCGCGCGGAGACGGTCGGCCTCGCGACGGTCGCGCGCATCGCGAGAGAGCTCGACATGATGGGGCGCGCGCGCGAGTTGAAGTGACGACGCGCGCGCCGACACGTCCGGTGACGTCGCTCGCTTTCAGCTCCTATACAGCTGCCAGTTGTCGCGTCGACGGATGAGGCTGTTTGCGAGCGGTGCGTTCTGTGCATTTCACCCACCCTCGGGTTCAACATTTGATCGAGATCCGTTTCAACTACTGACCGATGAACGTATTTTCTCCTCCAGTCGCAGTCGCTCACTTCCGCGTCTTCGCAGCCCCTCTCGCAGCCTTCCCCCCCTTCTTCTTCGCGCCGCCCGCGGCCGCCGCCGCGTCCGCCTTCCCGACGCGCCCCGGCGCGTACTTCGGCACCCACTCCTCCCTGAACCATCCCACCGTCCTCTCCCACGCCGTCTCCGAGTCGACGATTGGCGCGTATCCGAGGTCGTCCCTCGCCGCGTCGCCGTTGAAGTGTCGGTTGATGAGAAGCATCCGCACCGCGAACGTGTTCAGTTTGAGCTTCTTCCCGAGGACGCTCCCGACGCACTCGCAGACGCGCCCGAGCGGGTACATGAACCCCCAGCCGGGGAGCTTGAACTTGGAGAAGAGAGACGGGATGCCTAAGATTTGCACGAGCGCGTCGTCGACGAACCTCCAGAGCTTCACCGGCTCGCCGTCCGTGCAAATGTAAAATTTGCGCAGCGCGGGGGACCCGGGGTACAGCGCGCGCTCGCCGAGGATCAGGCCGTGGCAGTAGTTGTCCACGTAGCACACGCTGACGAGGTTATCTCCTGGTCCGAACACGCGCAGCCGAGACGCGTTGAGGAGAAAGTTGTGAAGAAACAAAAAGTCCCGCGGGCCGTACACCTGATGCGGCGCGACGGCGACCGTGAGGAGGTTTTCCCCATCGCACGCCGCCATGCACGCCTCCTCCCCGCGCGCCTTGCTCTCCGCGTACTCCTGAAGAAATTTCTTCGGAATCTCGAGCTCGCTCTCGCGCTTGCCGTTGATGTCTTTCCCGTCGAACCGCGTGCTCGGCGAGGACGACATCACGATCTTCTTGATCTTGAGCTTCTTGCACGCGTCGACGACGTTCAGGGTCCCCTGGTAGTTCACCTTCATGTACATGTCCTTCGCGTGGTACGGCCCCACGAGCGCGGCGATGTGCCACACGCACTCGCTGCCCTCGCACGCGCGCATCACCGCCGCCGGGTCGGTGAGGTCGCCCTGCATCCACACGACGCGATCGTCGTCTGGAGCGTCCGCGGGGCGGGGCGCGATGTCGAACGCGACGACGCGCTCGGCGCCGCGCTCGACGAGCATCTCGACGAGCCTGCGGCCGACGAAGCCCATGCCGCCGGTCACGGTGCACGTCTGCGAAGGAGGAGAGGAGAGGAGAGGAGATGAGAGGAGAGGAGAGAGAGGTCAGGGATCGATTCCGTCGTCGTTTCGATCCGAATCTTCTGTTCGCGCGAGATCGGAGAGCGTTCGCGTTCGGTCGGATCGATCGGAGGCCGCGCGGCGCGCCTTCGGGACGGGGGGGAACTTGTGCTTGGGAGGCATCGCGATCGGTTCGGACGACGGGATCACGCCGCAGAGGGTGTCTCCGAGGGGGTCGTTCGGGTCGCACTCGCCGCAGGCGCAGACGGGGCGGGGAGGTCGCCGCGACGCGCGCACCATGCACTGACGACGACGCCAGCTTGCACGCGGATGCGGATTTGCGGTCGCGAGCGCAGAGTGCGAGTCTTCGCGCGCGTTCTGTCAGGTTCCTTCCCCCGCGGCGACGGCACTTCCGCGCGCGCCACGCGACGCGTCACGCGCTCGTCGCACGGAATGGACGCCGGCGCGCCCACCCCCGGGGGCGGGCCTCAGAGCACCGCGGACCTCACCACCTTCGTGCGTCCCCCGCGCGCGCGCCCCGCCCGACGGCCGCGACGACGCGCGTCGCGCCCTCGTCGTCCGCCCCCCAGTAGCAGAACGAAGCGACGAACGAATCTCGAATTCGAACGTCGCGTCGCGCGCGACTCATCGACGCCCCCGCCGCCGGCCACGTCGCGCCCCGCGCTGACGCCCGCCTCCCCGTCGCTCCGTCCACCCTCATCAGGTCCAAAACCTCCTCACGCAGATGCAGTCCAGGTTCCAGCAGATGTCGGACAGCATCATCACGCGGATCGACGAGATGGGCGACCGCGTCGACGACCTGGAGAGGTCCGTGGGCGAGCTCATCGCGCAGGCGGATGACGAGGGAGCGACGAACGCCGCGACAAACGCGGAGGGAGGCGACGCCGTCGCGGCGAAGCGGTGACGGCGAGCGAGCGATCGGATCGTGTATCGAGGCGGCGGCGGGCGGATCGCTCGCCTCCTTCGAGGCGTCTCTTAATACCTAGTACGAGTAGATTTACACGCTAGCAGCCTTGCTGAGCGCGAACGCGACAGCCGCCGGCGTCACAGCTCGCCGTCCGGCCGCCTGCCCGTGGCGAAGGATATCTTCTTCGGCCTGGCCTCGCCCCCGCCGCCGTCGGCCTCGCCCGTCGCCGCGGGCGCCTCCGTCGCCGCCGCGGACGCCTCGGACGCCTCGGACGCCGCCTCCGCCTCTCGCGCCGCCTCCGCCTCCGCCTCTCGCGCCGCCGCACGCGCGGCTTCCAGCTCCCTCTCCGCCCGCCTCAGATTCTCCGCGGCCTCCTCTTTCGCCTTCGCCCTCGCGGTCGCGATGAACGCCGCCTTCGCCTCCGCTTCCTCCTTCGCGCGTCGCGCGGCCTCCGTCTCCCGCGCCTCGCTCGCGCGCTTCTCAGCCTCGGCCGCGTCGCGCGCTCTCGCCGCCGCCGCCGCCTCCGCCTCCTCCCTCGCGCGCGTCTCCTCCGCCTCGCGTCGCGACGTCTCCTCGCTCGCCGCCTCCGCGTCGACAGCCTTCTCCTCCGCGGCCGCGCGCGCGTTCGCCTCCGCTTCCGCCCTCGCGCGGTTCCTCTCGATCTGCGCTTTTCGCTCCTCGATGGCTTTTAATCGCGCCGCCTGCTCGCGTTGGTACTGCGCCGACGCCTCCGCGCGTCTCCTGTCCGCGTCTTCCTTTTGCTTCTGCTTCATGCGCTCGATCTCGAGGTCGCGCTCGAGTCTCTCCTTCTCCTTCCGCTCCGCCTCCGCGGCTCGCGCGGCTTCGACGCGACGGGCTTCGAGACTCGCCGCCTCGGCCTCGGCTTCTTCGATCGCGGCGGCGCGCTCGGCGGCGGCGGCGGCGGCGGCGTCCGCGCGCGCGCGCTCAATCTCCGCGGCGTGCGCTTCCGCGCGACGCCGCGCCTCTGCGCGCTCGCGTTCTTTCAGCTCCTCCGCGGCTTCGGCGGCGGCCTTCTCTTCCGCTTCCGCTTCCGCTTCCGCTCTCGCTCTCGCCTCGGCTTCCGCGGCTTCGTTCGTTTCCGGTTCGGGCTCGGGTTCGGGCTCGGGTTCGGGTTCGGGTTCGGGCTCGGTCGCCGCCTCGGGCTCGACGTCCGCGGGCTCCGGCTCCAGCTCCAGCTCCGGCGGCGGCGGCGGCGGCGGCGGCGCCTTCTTCCACCGCGCGAACATCCCTCTCGGCTTTTCCTCCTCCTCCTCCTCCTCCGCCGCCGCGACTTCGCGCTCGTCGTCCGCGTCCACGTCCGCGTCTCCGTACCCCGCGTCGGCGTCGGCGTCGGCGTCGGCGTCAAAAGCAGCCTCGTCCGCCGACGCGGCGGACTCGTAGTAGTCGTGGTGATGCTCGTACGTCGTCTCCGTCTCCGCGTCCGTCTCCGTCAAAAGCCGCTCCTCCGCGACGTCGAGCTCGAGACTTTTCGACTTCTCATCCGCGTCCGCGTCCGCGCCGTCGAAGTCAGGGCCGTTCTATACAAGCGAACGTCGGGGTGGAGTTGAAAGGTGTCAGTTGGCGTTGAAAGGCGTCGAGGGCGGGTATTGAACGCGAGGGGTGGGCGCAGAGATGCGCCGGGCAAAGTCCTTAAGGATCGGCGTTCACATCGCCAACGCGGTCGTATGGGGACCAGTGTATAGAACGCACCTCAAAGTCGCCGTCTCCGACCCCTGCGCCGCCGTCGAAGTCGCCCGGGGACAACCCCTCGGGCGGCTTCGGCGGCATCGCCGCGCCGCCGTCTTCCGGGGTGTATCGATACTTATAGTCCCGCTCGAGGTCGTCGAGGTCGTCGCCGGCGTCGTCGCCGCCGGCGTCGCCGGCGGCGGCGCGTTCCGCGCGTTTCTTCGCCTCTCTCGCTAACCCCGCCTCCCTCGCCGCGATCGCGGCGGCGACAGCCTTACTCCCCGCGGCGTACGCCGCACGCGCGCCAAACTTCATCGCGATCGCGCCGTTCTTCGCCGCCACCGCGGTGTACTCCCTCACGAGCGCGTGCTTGACGTATCCGTACGTCCACGCGCCGAGGAGCGCGAGGAGGAAAAAATAAAAACAAATTCCCCCGAGGACTCCGCCCCGTCGGCCGACCCTCGTGACGCACGCGCTCGCGTCCGCGCTGCCGCTCAAGACGCACGTGCCATCGGTGTTGAACGCCATCGTCGTGACGAATATCATGTGCGAGCTCTTGTCCGTCTTTGTCACCCTCAGCGTCTCCGCGGAGGCGAGATGGAGGTGCCCTTCCGAGGTCCCGACCGCGACGGACGCGCCGTCGGGCGACAACGCCATGGCGCTTATCGGGTCCCTGCACACCCGCCGCGCGCTCCGTATCGTCCACGTGTCCGTGTCCCAGATCACCACGTGTCCATCGCCGTCGACGTTCAGCCCCGTGTACGCGACGTTCGTGCCCTCGGGGCCGAACCCGGCGAATCGAAACGCGCACCGTCGCGCGTTGGGCGCGCGGGTCCATCGCAACGCGCGCACGCGCTCGCCGCTCTGCGTGGACCACACCGCCGCGCCGCCCTTCCCGTTCCCGTCCTCCCCGCGCGCGTTCGCCGCCTCCGCGCTCGTGGTGAGGATGAATCGCCCGTCCGGGGAGAAGGCGAGGCCGGTCACCGCGTCGGCGTGCGCGTCGAGCGTCGTGAATTTCATCTTGAGCGACGGCCACGCGACGACGCGGACGCGTCCGTCCGCGAGCCCGAGCGCGAGGGTGTTCCCGCCCGCGGTGAACGCCGCGGACTTGATGTCGACGTCCGCGAGGGCGACGCGCAGCGCGGCGCCGTAGTCGTCCACGCGCGATGGCGTCAGTGTGATGGGCGACGGCGGGAGGGATCCGTCCGCCGGTCGTCCGCCCATTCGCACGCCGGGGCCGCCGGGGCCGCCGGGGCCGCCGGGGCCGCCGGGGCCGCTCGCGCCCGCGGCCTCGACGTCGAAGACGCTGACGTCGCCGCCGAAGATGCACAGCAGGTGCTTCTTCGTCGGGTGCATCACGAGACCGGTCGGCGCTTGCTCGTCCGTGTGCGCCCAGTGCAGAGGCTCCGTGAGCGTCGCGCCGTCGAACGTCGCGACCATGACGCGGTTGGGAATGCCGCTGCTCCGCTTGCCGCCGCCGCCGGCGACGATTAAGCATCGGTGGTCCGCCCACGCGGAGGCGTAGAGCGGGGCGCCGAACTTCTTCACGTTCGGCCCCGGGGGTTTCTTCTTGCCCATGGCGACGGGGACGAGGCCGGCGCGTGGAAGACTGTGGAACGAAGAATCGATGTCAACGGCCGGGCCGAGAAGGACGCTGACGACCCAACCCTCGGCGAGGGTTGCGTCAAACATCGTCGCGGACCTGATCAGTGATCACCGCGCGCGCCGGCGTCGCGTACATGCGCTGTCTGTCTTCGCCGAAGCTCGACCAACTCGAGGAGGACGAACGCCTCGCCGCGAAGTTCACCGCGACCGCGAAGCACGCCGCGCCCGCGTCCGCGGCGGAGAGCAGCGCGAAGAATACGAAGGGTGGAGGGACGATGCATCGTTTCGGCCCGCCCGAGGAGAACGGCGACCGCCGCGCGCGCTTCAACGCGTCCGACGGCCGCTACGCGCTCGCGAAGGAGTGGACCCCGCCGTCCGGTCCGGTCCCGTTCAACCCGGAGGGCTCGACGCGCGTCACGCTCGCGACCCTCCCGGGGGTGAAGCAGCACCGATGCCTCCTCTTCAACGTCGGCGACGCGCTCGTCGTTCGAAACTACGACGCCGCGTCCACGTCCGAGCCGATCCGAATCCTGTGCTTCCCCGGGACGTTCGTGACGTGCCACGCGCACCGCCCCTGCCCCGCGTCCTCGCCGGACGCCAGGGACCTCCTCCTCGGCCTCGCGAACGGCGAGGTCCACTGCGTGAGCCTCCGAGGGCTGATCCGAGAGGGCGGACGCGGCCCCTCGAGGACGCTTCCGTCGGGCTCGCTCAAGTTCAACTCCGACGGCGGCGGCGGATGCGGCGGGAGCGCGGTGGCCAAGTCGGCGCACCTCGCGAACGCGCCGCGGTGCAACGACGTCGCGTGGAACCCGGGCAGCGCGGGCGGGTTCATCTCCGTGCACGCGGACGGGAACGTCTACGCGTACTTGGACCCGGCGCTGGACGCGGGCGCGGATCCGAGGTTTCCGCCTGTCAAGGGCGACGTGTCGAGCGTCTCGGTGACGCCCGGACGGACGGAAGGGAGCAACCCGTTCGCGCGGTGGCACCTCTCCGGCGCGCCTCTGACCGCCGCGGCGTTTTCTCCGCCGGAGCGCGCGGGCGGCGGCGGCGGCGGGGGTCAGGTGCGTCCTATACACTGGTCCCCATACGACCGCGTCGGCGTTGTGAACGCCGATCCTTAAGGACTTTGCCCGGCGTGTCTCTCCGCCCAGCCCTCGCTTTCAATCCCCGCCTTCGACGCCTTTCAACTCCACCTGACGCCTTTGAACTCCACCCCGACTTTCGCTTGTATAGAACGGCCCTCAACGGTGCGCCGTCGTCGGCCTCGACGGGCTCTGTCGCGTCTTGGACGTGAGAGACTGGGAGCGCCCGTCGCTCGTGGACGGGTTCAAAGGATACTACGGAGGTCTCAACCACGTGTGCTGGGCGCATCGCGGGAAGTACATCCTCGCCGGCGGCGAGGCGGACATGATCGAGGTGTGGAACGTGAGAGAGCGCGCCGTGGTGGCGTGGGCGGAGGGTTTGAACTCGTACGCGTTGCGATGCGCCGCGGACGAGATCGCGAGCGCGGCGTTGACGCGAGGCGTCGGCGTCGGCGGCGGGCGGAGCGACGACGACGACGACGCGGACGCGGGCGACGACGGCGACGCGACCATCGGCGACATGGACCTCGGCGACGGCGCTTCTGAACGCGCGCGCGGCGCCAGCGCCGGCGCCGGCGCCGGCGGCGGCGACTTGCTGCACGAGATTGAGCCCGTGGAGACGTTGCGATTCGGCGCCGTCGGCGCGGACTGCGCGCTGTGCCTGTGGGACCTCCCCGTGGACGGCGACGACGACGGCGGTGACGACGACGACGACCGCGCGGGGGTGCCGTTCTCCGGGGACGAGATGGAACTCTCCCAGCGACCCGCCGCGCCCTACGCCTTCGGCGGCGACGCGAAGCCGCCGCTCCCGGTGCCGCTGCCGCGTCTGCCGCCGTCGTCCGGGGACGACAAGCCGCCGTCACGGCCTCCGTCGCGCTCGCCGTCGAGGGCGGGGGCTCCTCTCCGACCGGATTCGCCGTCGTCCGTGATGAGCCACGACGTCGCCGCCGGCGCGGCGGACGGCGCCGGCGCCGGCGCCGGCGCGGCGGACGCGAACGAGAGCGACGACGACTTCGTCGTCGCGACCCTCGCCGCCGCCGACGACGACGACCCGCGGCTGCCGTCCATCTTCGCGTACGTCGGCGTCGGGCAGGTCATCGCGCCGTCGGCGTGCCGCGGCGACGTCCACAACCGCCTCTCGCCCGTCGTGTCGCGGAAGCTCCACGACGAGCCGACGACGGAGGTGCTCTTCAACGCGGACGGCGTAGTCACCGCGTGCGCGGGGGGGATCGTGAAACTGTGGGCGCGGCCGGGGGGGATGGATCAGGAGTGAAGCGAAGCGAAGCGAAGCGCGCGGTGACGCGACGGACCCGGACGCGATGCGACGCGGATCGACGCGACCGGCGCGCGAGCAGGCGCGGCTCCGGGCTGAAAAAAAAACCGACCGGGCAAGACCGACCGACGGCGGCGCCCGGGACGTCTTGGACCCGACGACGTTTCCCACGAGCGAACTTGGAGAAACGGTTCGAACGGTTGTATAACGGTTCGAACGCTCGCGTTTCGTCTGCGATTTCCACTCGCGGCGGCGGAGGGGCGCGCGCCGCGGCGACGGTCCAGGTGACGATCTCTCCCCCGCCCGGGAGGGATTGCCGGGGGGATCGCACGCCGCTCGCGAATCGCCAATCCTTCCGGAAAGATACCGGCGGCGGCGGCG